>NW_023458557.1:66339509-66353727 GCF_013731165.1 Rhagoletis pomonella
GTTTGTCGAAGATTAAGTTCATGATATTGCAGTTGTGAATTTTGTTTAATAAAATTGTAGAAAAATTATGAAATTTCGGCTCTAATCGTCTCGATCTTTCCTCGACCTCATTTTGTAAAGAAATAAATATTGTACCAGCATGCTGGCAAGTTATATACTTGGAGCCTGATGGTACAATCACTTGATGGAGCCAGCAAGCTGGTGTCATATATTTCCCCTTTTATACAAAAAGGTTTTTGGTTGGATAAAATATTAGTTTTTTTTCCAGAGTTCATTGTTTTTCTATACCATTACTTATTGAAAATGTTTGCATGTATACTTAATGTATATGTAAGTAAAAAATTTTAGCTACCATTTTCAGCCACAACGCCTTTTTTAGCCTTTTTTTGAAGGAATTTGGTTACCACTAAAAAGATTCGCGGTGCAAGGGAACGCAAAAAATAGAATTCCTTATATCCTTTTTAAAGTCGTATACATAAATCAAATAAAACTCCTCTTTGAGGTAAAATTTTCGAGTGACGAAAGCTGAACTAGAAACTCATATCAATTTCGTGACGAAAATTGTACGAATTTTTTAACTGCCTTGGAAACGTACGGAAAATGTTTTTTATTCATACAAATCGTTGCAAAAGTTCTGTTTTTTATTTTGTGTTTGTAGCAGTAGACGGAATTTCGCCACGTTCCGAATAAATAAAAAAAAGTTTTCCGTGCGTTTCCAAGGCAGTTAAAAAATGTGTATAATTTTCGTCACGAAATTGATATCATAAATTTTGTTTTTCTAGTTCAGCTTTTGTCACTCGAAAATTTTACCTCACAGAGGTGATTTATTTGATATCAATTATTTTGGGGTAGCAAATTTAAAATCGACGAAAATACAAACAGTAATCTAAATGTTTTATTTTGTCAAATAAATTGCTAAAAATGTTCAAATATTCAAATCGATGTGTCCATTGAAACATAATTTTTCGAATACGGAATAAAGCAAAAAATAATGATCATATCCTTTGTATTCGAAAAAATTAAAAAAAAATTGTGAGAACTGATAAAAACTTATCAACTTGGTACCGACTTTGGATACAATAAACAACTGTATTCGTCTGATTGCCTCGTAGTTCAATTTTTGTTAAGATTTCTACCGGGTGTGGGGCGCACACATGTGCTTTTTTAAGAAGTTTTACTTCTATCACGTGTACGGTGTTGCACTCGTGCTATTACACTAATGCTTTTTTCTCAAGTAGTTTTGCTCAGTGGCACTTTATACATTTTATGTAGGTAGTAGCGGCAGATTGGGTGAACTAAATGCATTCATACATACATATTTATGTCCAACTGTCGGTAATATTGCATGCGTCTTCCCAGGTAGGTTAAGTGCGGGTGATAAACCCACGTAGCATACATACATACAATTAAAATATGGAAAAATATTACAATTTCGGCATGTGACTGGAAAAAGCTCTAAAATACACACAAATTGTGGTTTCCAAGACATATACCAAGTTATGTACATATATAAATATGCATGTTATGTATGTACATATTTATGTATACAACTTTAAGAAAGATTATACGAAATAATATATGCTTATGTTTATAAATAAATTTTATTTTTTTTTTGTGTACCCTGGTTGCAGCACGCTCGTCCGAGCGGCACGCGGCATGAAGAAAAGAGCACCCGTGGCAGGAGCGAAATAAATTAATAACTAGCGACTCCGTGCAAGTTTCCGTGTTTTTTTCTTTTAAATAATGTATTATAGAATAAGGATTGATATTCAATGTAAGCGATTAAAAAATCTGATCGAGAAGTAATAATTATTTCCATTTGTTTATAAAAATTAAAAAAAAAATTTTAAAATTTATTCAAAATAATCATTATTTGAAAAAATGAAACAATCAGGCTAAAACGTGTAAAATAATTACTGAATTCATAAAAAAAAGTTAGTAACAATAACTCTTGTAAAACTTCGAATTTAGCAAAATTGCTCAAATTATATTTTTTTTACGGTTGTAAACCGAATAAAGTGATTTGTGCGAAAAAATCTTGACCGTCCAATTTTGGGTGGCCCACTTGAGAGATTTCCACTCATTGCCAAGAAAATTGTATTAGACAATTTTGCAAAAGAAATGCGAAATGCTTTTAACAATATACACGCATATACACCAACACAATTTGTCCGAGAATAAAATAGAGTGTTAAATATAAATAATTACAAGTGCACAGGGACCGAAAATAACAGTTAAATATCAAGATTTTGATTTTTAGATCATTACAAAATCTTTATTTTTGATTTTTATTTCAAATTCAATCGTTTTTTTTCTATCAAAAATAATCGTTATTTTGGCATATATGTAATACTTCTATATTGGCAGTAAGCTAACTTCTCAATGTGTAAGCATTCCGAAATCAAAGCGAGACAGTCTAGTACCGTTTTTGTCAATGGATTGTGTACTTGAGTGCCGTTTTTGTATATGTGTTGTGTACATGTTTATTTAAAAACGTATGTGTTCCTTTTCTTTCGTACGTGTTTATTGATATTTCTGTACTGTAGTGTTTTCGGACGGTACTAGCTCTTACTGCCAATATAGGAGTATTACATATATGTATTTTGGATAAACAATTTTTTCCATAATTTTTAACCGTTTTAAAGGAAACTGCATTTTTATGGTGGTTCTAAATATTTTATGGCCCAAAAAATTAAATAAAAAAATTACGGTTATGGAATGATTTTCCTAAAATTTTATGAAAACTAAATTTTTTGCCAACAAGCCATTGTTTATAAGAAATTTAAGTAGTTTAGATTTTCCCTAATATGTTTTTGCTGATTCCTTCGACACTATTTCAGTTCAATTCTAATCAAAATAGAAAACGTGAAAACATAATTTTACGATTTATTCGACTGGATCTATTACCTTTAGTAGGTCACTTATGAAATATTCGTGCAAAATTCTTAATTTTGATACATCATGTAATGTTTGGTATGTTACTGGGTTAATTTAATCTCTCTTATATAAAAATGATGATACATTCTACCTTTCTGAAATCTTCATAACAAAATCGGCGTATCGATAGCTCAGCTCTTAGGAAATATGATTAAAAAGTTGCTATAAGTTGTATTCACGAAAGACCTAAGTTGGATTAAAATATTTTGCAAAAAAGACTTGAATTATACGCATTTTTATGATTCACTTAGAAAACAACGTTCTTCATTTACAGGATGAAGGATGAGATTCCTTAATACACATACATACATATTTACAGTAAAAAAAAAGATCTCAAGCATCATTTTGTAAAAATTTGTCATTACAACGACATACCCCCATGAGTAGTTGATACATCTTCGCTCAAGATTTGCAATCAATAAATCCGCATTCTTATTTTAAATATTATTATAATCCGTCTACTAATTCTCTCAAAAGGTTACTGCTGGAAAGTAGAAGTCAAAGGGGTGGATTCCGAATTGACTGGCGGCCCACTGGGTACGGATCTCTACAAATTGGAGCAATTTCACAGCCATTGGGGATGCACAGACGACAAAGGCTCAGAGCACACTGTTGACGGTGTCTCATACGCTGGCGAATTGCATCTCGTTCACTGGAATACTACCAAGTACAAGACGTTCGGTGAGGCAGCCTCTGCGCCAGACGGCTTAGCTGTGTTGGGAGTTTTCCTTAAGGTAAAAAAAATGCGTATTGACAAACACCAATTACTAATTGTCATATTTTTCAGGCCAGCGACAATTCCCATCCGGAATTGGAGAAAATTACTAGTCTTTTGCCTTTCGTTTTGCACAAAGGTGATCGCGTCACTCTACCAAATGCCTGCGATCCTGGCAAACTGTTACCCAACTCCACTGCTTATTGGACCTATGAGGGTTCGCTAACCACTCCTCCATGCTCAGAATCGGTCCTTTGGATTGTTTTTAAAACGCCAATCGAAGTATCACGCGATCAACTAAATGCCATGCGTAATCTTAATTGCTACGCTGTTAAAGAAGAGTGTCCATGCAATGAATTAAACGGTAAAGTGATCAACAATTTTCGCCCACCATTGCCATTGGGTAACCGTGAACTTCGCGAAGTTGGTGGTCATTAAGCAATATTATATTAAAAATATGGTAAAGATTATAACGCTTTTATTGGGTGCCTTATCTCGAGAATATTATTACTGTACTTTTTTATCTAGTTGTGTTCTGCTAATGTTTGTTTGTAATCAGAACTGCTATATTGAGTGATTTCTTAAATATTTAGTAACTTTGGGACCTTAGGTTTCAAAATACATCTCTTTTCACTAAAATTTTATGTGTAAGTATATAAATGTGCTATAAATGTATGTATGTGTACTTATGTATTTCTTTGGAAATGTTCACATCCCTAAAAATATTCACGAGCATTCGTATACTACATACTACTTATTTGCACATGGCATACCGTTTGCTGTTGTTGTTAATGTATTGTATGACAAGTATTTAAATAAAACATTATTTCATTGTTGCGATTATTTAGAATGTTTATTTTATATTAATAAATAGTTTCATAACTGGTTGCTATTTTATATGACTATGGGTAATAAGCACACTTACTTTAATTACGCACTAAAAAAATATTGGAAACCCCTTTCTCCAAAAAAAAAAAATTTTACGTATTTGTTTAAACCAAATGAAAGTTTACACCTCCCATACAAGCATTTCAAAAGCATTTTTAGCCTATCGATCTGGTATTGTTAACCGACTTCCAAAAAAGGAGAAAGTTATCAGTTCGTTGGAATATTTTTTTATGTATGTTACCGCATAACTTTGGACCACGTCAACCGATTTCGATAACTCTTTTTGCATCGGAAAGGTAGTGTCTCAGAAGTGGTCCCATACGAAACTGGTTTGTTTAGATCCGAGCACCGGATCATGAGATATATATATATATATATATATATATATTTATATGAGGATTGAAGTCGGTTTTTTTTGCTAAAAATTACTTGTTTAATGTGTATTTAAAGTTGGTGATCAGAATTCTTTTAAAAATATTAAAAAGTCTTTTTCCTATACAAAAAGTTATTTTTTCTAATAAAACATTTACATACAGCATAAGTTCTACCATGAAAAAGGTATAAAAAATGGATTAATCAGCCTTAGAAGTACTATTTTTCAATGAGAAACCATAAAAAATAGCAAAAATTGTTCAACAGCGCATATCAAAACTGAATTAATCCATACTTTCCAAAATAACTCCATTATTTGATAGAATTTTACTCAATTTTTCGTTTATACAGGGTAAACAACTTAAATACACATTAAAAATCGATTTATGGGCTAAAAATCCTTTTGGAATTTTGTTATGGGAAGTGTTATCTTTCATTTACTTTTGGTTTCATCAAATATGGAGACATGAACCATTTTGTATCACAGTGTAATTGATGGATACGTGCAATATGAGCAACCACGGTTAAATGCCGAATTGTAACTTAGTAGTGCAAATTGGGCATTTCTGTCAATTATAGTTTATAAACAAGTAATTTTTAGCAAAAAAAAAACCGACTTAAAATATATATATATATTTCATGATCCAATGATCGGATCTAAACCAGATTAGTATGGGACCACCTCTGAGACACTACCTTTCCGATGCAAAAAGAATTATCGGTTGACGTGGTCCAAAGCAGGGTTGTTGCGAATATTATTCCGAAATAAAAGTCCTTTCCGAATAATAAACAAACCGCTTATCCAAATTAAACAAATTTGGTACCAAATGAAAGAGGACTTAAATAGGTTCAAAACTGAAATGTCTAAACGAGGAAAGCCACACATTGAAAAATATTTCAATAGGTTAGGTTAGGTTACACTGGCCGGCTGATGCGCCTTACATAGACCCATTGGTCCTTTGTAGTGCCAGATGGAGGTCCGTGTTACTGCGATCTAAAGTAGTCGTCGTATAGGACGTCAACGCTTTTTGCGAAGTTCAAGAGAGCCTTAATATCCAGTTTTGAAGCCTCCTCTAGTCCTTTGATCTGCGAAGCTCCGAGATATGTAAGGCGAGTTCTAGCTAAGGCCGGACAGATACACTTCCTGCATGCGTCACTGTTAGTAATGCCCATTCTGCATGCATGGGATGCCAGTAGGTTGTGGCCGGTCATTAGGCCAACAACTGTCCTGCAATCCCTGCGTGACCGTGTAAGCAAGAAATGGGGGTTTCCTTTGCTGCGATTGTACATGATCTTGGTGGTTTTGCATGTTGTTAAAGCGTTCCATCTCACCCGGATCCGGCACTCAGCCCTTTCGGAAATTTCATTATAGATCGTTTTTAACGACTTTTGTATTTCCTGTACTGGTTCGCTAGCAAGACGGATGGCACTTTTGGCAGATTCATCAGCTATTTCGTTGCCTAAAATGCCCTTGTGGCCTGGAACCCAGTATATATGCAACCGTTTACCCTCGGCCACCCTGTCTACTGCTTCCCTGCTTCTAAGAACATTTTCTGACGAAATACGATGTGCGATTATAGCCTTAATCGCGCCTCGCTATCGACATATATGTTTATATTTTTTATATAGTGTCCTGCGTTGTTAGCAATCTCAGCAGCTTTCCCTATAGCGAAGACTTCCGCCTGGAAGATACTGCAGTACTCTGGCAGCTTGAAGGGTTGCCTGAGGTCTAGCTCGGCGCAGTAGACTCCGGCGCCCACTCCATCAGCCATTTTTGATCCATCCGTATAGATGTTATACGTTACACGTAGCTTTAAACCTTCTTTCCCAGATGAAGCGTGGGGGTATGTGGTCAATTTTGCCCTCCACCCCCCTGCATATCGAGCTGTGCCCGAAGGTTCTAGCGGAGAATTCACCTAAGGCCATCAATCTCATGGCGGATTTCGCTGCAGTGCTCTCCACTGCGATGTCGATTGGCGGTAGGTCAAGTAGCCTTTCAAGTGCCGCTGTTATGCACAGTGCAGCGAGCCGCTGTACTCGCTCCAATGGTTTCCTATACGAGTTTTTGTTGGCAGGGGTCCACCATACCAGAGCGCCGTATAGCAATATCGGCCTTACTACCGCTGTGTAACACCAATGCATGAGGCCAGGGGATAGGCCCCATGTGGTACCCAGCATCTTTTTACCTGCATAAAGGGCACCACTGGCCTTTTTCACCCTTTCCTCTACATTTAGCTTCCACATCAGTTTGCTGTCCAATATTACTCCCAGGTACTGGGTGTGATCCTTGATTGATAGCTCCTCCCCGTTGAGCCTCGGGGGTTTCCACGCGGGGATTTTGTACCTTCTTGTGAACAGTACCGCATCCGTTTTGTCAGCATTTACCTCTAAGTTTTCTGTTGTCGCCCATCGATGTACGACCCTTAGAGCGCTTTCCATTACGTTACGGATGGTGTCTAGGAATTTCCCCGTAACAACTATAGCTATGTCGTCCGCATAGGCAATTAGTCTGGGTGCTTTCCCTTCGAATTTCCCCAGAAGCTCATTCGCTACGAGTAGCCACAGGAGTGGTGACAGAGCGCCACCCTGAGGAGTTAATCTTTCTGCAGCTCAGCAGGCTCTTTATCCATAGTAGGATGGCAGACTCTACCTGAGCTGCTTCTAGACTTTCCACTATTGCCTCATAGGAGACATTATTGAATGCCCCACTTATGTCCAGGAAGACCCCTAGGGCATATTCCTTATGCTCCAGAGTTCTTTCTATTACCGTGGTTATTGAGTGAAGTGCAGTCTCAGTGGATCTACCCTTCGTGTAAGCATGCTGCGCCTTTGATATGCTGGCCGACGGCAGCTTATCTTAATGTATGCGTCCAAAATCTTTTCGAGCGTCTTTAGAAGGAATGAGGTTAGACTAATTGGTCTCTATTCTTTCGAATAGAGGGGATTTCCTTTGCCCGCCTTCAGTATGAATACGACCCTCGCCTCTCTCCACTGGACAGGCACATAGTTTAACCTTAAACATCCCTCGTATATTATTTTCAAGTATGGTGCCAGCACTGCGGAAAATTTTTGCATCATGACTGGAAATATACCGTCTGTGCCTGGGGACTTAAACGGTTCGAATCCGCCGATAGCCCACCGTATTTTTTCTCCCGTTATGATGTCTGGGGGGACATTTTCCATGCTATCCCTTAAAAATTGTAGATCTATGCTGTCTGTACACCCCGGAAAATGTGTGTTGACTAGTCCACTAGCTAGCTTACAGTCCACTCTCCACATTTTTTGCGTAGCAACCTTGGAGTAGTCGGGTTCTTGGATAGCAATTTCCTTAGCCTGGCTACCTCGGTTGTTTTTTCTAATTCACCGCAGAAGCCCTTCCACGACTCCCGCTTGCATTTGCGAATCTCTTTCTTGTATTCCTTAAGTATATCTTTGTATTCCATCTAGCAGAACTCGTCATCGGCTATCTTGGCCAGTTTGAAGAGTTCTCTGACATTTCTTCTGAGTGCTCCGAGACCCCTGTTCCACCAAGGTGGCTTTGAACCTCGCCTTGCATGTAGCGGAGGGCATGCGATGCGATAAGCTTTGTTTAGAGTGTTGGTAAGTGTTACTACCAGTTCCTCCAATTCAGAGTGGGAGTCACTTACCCTATACTTGTTTAAATTCTTCCTCACTACCCTTTCATACAATTCCCAGTTCGTATTCTTGGGATTTCTGAAAGTTTCGCTTTTTGTACGGGCTGAGAATTCTACCTAAAATCCTACATACCTATGGTCAGAAAACGAGGCTGTACTAAGCACCTCCCAGTTTCCTACTCCGATTCCCCCACTAGTGTGGAGTGTTATATCAAGAACGTTCTTCGAGGTAGGGCCAATATAAGTTGGTTCCTCACCCTGGTTGGTTATATCTAAATTACTTGTTAAGATAAAGTTTAGTAAAGACTCACCCCTTTCGTTGGTACCTCCACTCCCCAATACCGTATTGTGCGCATTGGTATCCGCGCCTATGACGAGTGGACGTTTCACCTTCTCGGCCTCTGCCACCAACCTCCGGAGTCCGCTTGGTGGCGCCTCCTCATCGTGAGGCATGTAACAAGATGCAAGGAGTATTGTGTCATCCTTGCCATCCTTCACAGCTACCTCCGTCAGGTCGTCTGAAGAGAAATTAAGATCAATATAAGAGTGTATACTTTTCTTAATCAGTGTAGCTGTTCTTACCCTATTTGTTGCACTCGGGATGTGCGTGTAGTATGTTTGCGACTTTAGTCCAGATACCACGTTTCCCGATGCTATCCATGGCTCCTGGACTAACGCCGCATCGTAGCCGATCCTCTCTAAATTGAGGAGGAGCTCGGCAGAGGCGACCTTGCTTTTGTGCAAGTTTATCTGAAGAACCTTTACTGCAAGGATCAGGATTCTTCTCGGGGTCGGGTAGAGTCTCCGGTTCACCCTTCTCGGTATCCTGGAGCTTCAAGGTGGCCTCCAGGATCTCTCCCAGATCCTTCTCAACCTCTCGCTCCTCCAACGTGTTCTCATTCTTATCGGCCAGGTTTCGCTTCTTCAGGCGAAGGTATACGCTACCTACGCCCCACGCCATCTTCCCGAACCTAGCGTACAATATGTCTTCGGCCGGCTTATTTATTTGGAAGATGTAGTTTTGGCTGCTATCCTCCTTTCCGGAGTTGTTGACCTTTAACACCCTCCAATCTCCCGTCCTCTCTCTGCAGAAGCCGCAGCGCATTCTCCGATTTTACCGTGCGGGGTATGAGCACCTTCGCTTTCGGTATGGACGGTATGCAGCTGCGGTCCACAGCCTCCAAGACGGCGCTCTCCCACAGGCCTTGAAGCGTCGCGACAGCTTCCTTTACCTATAGTAGAGTTGGATCGTCCTTGCACTTTAATATTTTTACCCCGTTTAGCCACCCGGCACCATCGAAAGTTGGCATGGTCGTGTTAGGGTCCCCATCCATTTTTTCGACGAGCGCATCCAGCAGCTTTAACTCCACTGCTCCCCAGCGCTCCTGAGACATTTGTCCCAGCGGATTGCTACGGTCTATGAGTGCCACGATTAGATGTCTCCTGGCTATCTCACTGGCCGTTACCGCCGCTCTCCGTGTTGTCGCTTTCTCTTGATCGAGCCTGACGTTTGGCTTTGCAGCGTCGTCTCTGCGCTTAGATCTCTTGGCCGGCCTTGCTGTCTCGCTTTCAGCAGACCGCTGCCTTTTAGCCGCGATTGCTTCCTCGATCCGGTTTACGAATCCCGGGTCCGTGGCATTGAATCGTGGCCTTGCCGCGTAGTACGCCCGGCCTTCCTCCATTTTCCCCTTATCCCAAGCCAACCTTTCCTCCTCTTCCTTCGTCCGGTTGGACTTGCAGCTAAGTCTCTCGTGGACTTTGACCGCCGCCTTGTATATGGCTTTAGAATTCAATCCCTCCTTACTGGGTTTTACCCTAGGCCTTTTCTTTGATGCCGAACAAGCACCTTTGGCATCCCCCGGAGAGCATAGCAAGGCTTCTTCCTCTTGGGTGGTAACGCTTTCGAGGTCCTAGTCTTCGTGGACTGTGGAACCCATGCGCTGTAGCGTCAGTTTAGCGGTAGCACTACAACCGCTGTGAACCGCTCCCTCCACAGCAGAGGTGTGGGCGCTGGCGACACAGCGAGTAGAATCGCTGTGCCCGCCGGTGGTAGTAGCCACTTCTCCCACCGACGTTTGGGCTGATATCCCAGCCCGTTCTTCTTCTTTTCTAGCCTCCATGGTGAGTTTTTGTGTCAGGGAACCTCTACACCTAGCGTTTTATACCTACCGCCAGGTACCTCGTTAGCAATGGCAGAAGTAGGCATACACCCCTCTCCCCCAGTTTCATATGCAGAGCAGAGTAGAGCATAGCACTAGGAAGTGAAGGATGGATACATACTCCTGCCTTCGCTAGACGCCGCCTGCTCGCACCGCCAAGACCCGCTCTAGGTACTAGCCTAGGTGCTAAGCCATCGCGGTTACAGCAGCGACGCCCATTGCCCAGTCGGAACCCGCGGGGAGGATATAGCTAAGAGGATTTTTGCCGACCAAATATTTCAATAAAAAAATGTTAATTAATTACCATAGAACAAACCTTTGTCAGGTATATGAATTTCATTAGTATTAATTTATAAAAAAAAATATAAATGGAGATCCTTTCATATGATACCAAATTTGTTTAATTTGGACAGGTGGTTTGTTTATTATCCGGAAAGGACTTTTATTTCGGAAAAATATTCGCAACAACCCTGGTCCAAAGTTATGCGGTAACATAAAAAAAATTTTTTTTTAAATATTCCGACGAACTGATAACCTCCTCTTTTTTTGGACGTAGGTTAAAAAAAGAGACTGATACTTTGCACTGATGCATTTCCGAACAGCGGGGACACTATACAGGGAAAAGTGTTCTTCCGGGAATTCTATAAGTAGACCGATAATTTTTAAGCTGCTGGCTAAGAAAAATGTATTTAGGATCAGGGACGTGAACCGGATGAAAATTTGGTCGGTTGGATTCAGCGGTTCGAACCGTTTTTGCACTCAAAAGTGCATTGGTTCGTCAAATCGGTTTTTTGGTCTTTGAACCGGGGTTTCGGTTCATTTCAATGGTTCGAAAAACATAAGAATAACGCGCAAGTTTATAAGTATCAAGTGTCAAGTGCAACAACGCGCAAAGTTAAGGGTTAAGTGTCTGTCAAATGAGATGGGTTGCCTTTACATTTGATGTTGTCACATGGTAAAAAAGTGGGTGCATTTATCTATTGAAAATTGATTGAAACGAACCTTTAAGTCTTTATCGAAAGTGGTTCGGTTTTTGGTTCGGATCAAACATTTGTAGAAAATTTCGGTTCGGTTAATGGTTCAGTTCACTAATAGAAAAAAGCGGTTTTCCGGTTCAAAACTGGTTCGGTTCAAAACCGGTTCGCGTCCCTGAAAAAATATAGTTCATTTTACACCAAAAAACATAAAAATAAAATCTCTGAACTTTATGCAAAACTCAGCAAAATTCAATAAATTTGCACACTAATTTGAAAATTCTAAGTATGCAGTTTTATAGTCCATAAAATGCCAGTTTAAAGTTACTAGCAAGTTGCGTTTATTTTTGGCAATTTTTTTAGTGGAAGGTGTTGCTCATTTTCTCCATACGAAAAATAATTGTCGAATATGCTTTGTATGGAAGAACTTGCGTGAAAAAAAAAATTGAAAAATTCAACGCGATTTTCTAGCGACTTCAAACTTGCACTTTGCTATACTAAATTTGAATAAATAAAAAGTTTCAAATTAGTGTGCAAATTTAATTAATTTTCCTGAGTTTTGCACAAAGTTTAGAAATTTTATTATTATGTTTTTTGGTGTAGAATGAACTATATTTTTATAAAAAATTATCGAAAATAAATTAGAATAAAAAACTTTGCATATATTGCGAAAAATTCCCTGTGCAAATACTTCTTTTCGACACTTTATGTACATTAGACGTGTTTTTTGATGTATTACAATTTTTCAAAATATGTTCCAGATGGTTGGATTGGGCTGTTTTCTCCTTTCGACCTAAATATAGCTGGAATGAAATTCGGTGTAAATTGGACGACGGAAAGTCGACGCGGAAATCAAGTAAAGGTTGAATATGTACTTACACGGACGAAAAATCAATTTTTGTCGATTTTCGTTAAAATTTATTTTTGTAAATGTTAGACTTTTGATAGATTTTTAATAAAATTGTTTTATTAGGTAAATTATCTGTACAACGATCTATATGTTATAGATTCGGTTACAAGATAACTAAGCTGCAGGGTTTTCGACTTAAAGTAAGTTTGTTTTTTATATGTAGGACAAATTTTCCTATAGGATTCTACAATTTGAAACAAAAACTCTTTCTCTTCTTCATTCTTTATTGAAATTCTTCGTGATTTTAATTCCTCTTTCCGGGGTGTCATTAGCAGGGCTGGCAAAAAAATGCAAATGCTTGAAAAGGCTTATTTTGCTTATTTTTGCATTTATTCGACTTACGTGCATATTTTTGCATATTTGGCGAAAAAAGACGATAGATTGGTGAAACAAGGCGCATTCATACATATGCTTTTTATACTCTTGCTACCACCTTGTATGAATTGGCCTTGATTCAATGCGAGGCGAATATAAGACAATATATGAATTCAAGACTTGCGTGTAAATATGTATGCATGTAGGATTTTATGTACATATATATGAACGATCAACGCGCGACCGACCGAACGAGTAATTCCGATTAAACAATAAACCTGTTTTATTTTGGTGGTTGCCATGCCGAATTATTGATAACGCTAGTTTACATGTTCTTTAGATGCCACTATCCAATTCCTATGTAGAATTGCTCTGTGATTCCGAATATAAAAATAATTTTTTTTCTACGGATAACTTTTCGAGATATTTGCAATTTACCGTTATTCAGCTTGAAAAAGTAGTGGTTTCACTTAATCACGTATATCTCACGAACGGGGCACCGAAATTGCGCATATGGAAACTGTGCATTTAGACATTATTTCGGTTTCAACCGAAACTGTGCATGTATGCTTTATTTCGGTTTTTACCATATGCATTATTTCGGTTTTAAACCGAAACTGTGCATGTATGCATTACTTCGTTTTTTTTCATATGCATTATTTCGCTTTTAAAACGAAAGTATGCATATGCATAATTTCGGTATTTTCTCATATGCATTATTTCGGTTTTCAAACGAAACTGTGCATGTATGCATACCTTCGTCTTTCACATATGCATTATTTCGGTTTTCATCCGAAACTGTGCATGTATGCTTTATTTCGGTTTTAGCCATATGCATTATTTCGGGTTTGAACTGAAATTGTGCATGCATACATTATTTCGGTTTTTGTTATATGCATTATTTCGATTTTCTAACGAAAGTGTGCATATGGATAATTTCGTTTTTTCTAATATGAATTATTTACTTCTACTTAGTAAGGGTTTTAATCCCTAAGCGCAGAGAAAAGAGAAAAGTTCTGCGCAAAAATACGTCCGCCCTTCTTTTCCGGCAATACAGAAAGGAGAATTCTACTTAGTAAGGGCTATAATCCTTAAGTGCGGCCGAAGGCCGCCTACGCAGAAAGAAGTTCTGCGCAAAAATACTTCCGGTCCCCTTTTGCGGCAACACAGAAAGGAGAATTCTACTTAGTAAGGGTTATAATCCCTAAGCGCGGCCGAAGGCCGCCTACGCAGAAAGAAGTTCTGCGCAAAAGTACTTCCGGCCCCCTTTTCCGGCAACACAGAAAGGAGAATTCTACTTAGTAAGGGTTATA
>NW_023458557.1:66353737-66380970 GCF_013731165.1 Rhagoletis pomonella
TTTTCCGGCAACACAGAAAGGAGAATTCTACTTAGTAAGGGTTATAACCCCTAAGCGCGGCCGAAGGCCGCCTACTCAGAAAGAAGTTCGTTTTCATGTATGCACTATTTCGGTTTTTGTCATATGCATTACTTCGGTTTTGAGTCGAAACTGTGCATGTATGCATTAATTCGGTTTTTGTCATATGCGTTATTTCGGTTTTCAAACGAAAGTGTGCATGTATGCATTATTTCGGGTTTTTCGTATGCATTATTTCGGTTTTCAACCGAAACTGTGCATATATGCATTATTTCGGTTTTTTTCATATGCATTATTTCGGGTTTCAAACGAAAGAGTGCATATGCATAATTTCGGTTTTTCTAATATGCATTATTGCGGTTTTCAACCGAAACTGTGCATATATGCATTATTTCGGTTTCTTTCATATGCATTATTTCGGTTTTCAACCGAAACTGTGCATATATGCATTATTTCGTTTTTTTTTGTATGCATTATTTCGGTTTTTTTCATATGCATTATTTCGTATGCACAGTTTCCATATGCACAATTTCAGGGTGCCCTCACGAACCTATTGAATAATCGTAATACGAAATGCGGAATATGAAAGCTAATAAAATTCAAAATATGTATGTACATCAGTTTTCGATAGCTTGATAGTTTTTGTGGAATTACATAAGTATTCGTTTCTGACATCTCTACCTACTCAGGTATACATGGCGTATGAGTAATACTCTTTTCTGCTCATATTTCATACAACAAATTTTTGCGCATTTTCATTTGATCAATCCTTACTTTCTTATTTGAACATCAATTTTCTTCATTAGTAGCTTATTTTTTTCTAAAGGAACAGGCTTTATCACAAGTGCAATTACATTTACAAAGGAACTGTTATTATATTATGTAAATTTGGAATGATTAATTAATTTCTTAGAAACTAAAAGGGCTATCGAAAAGTAATGTACATATATACGGTTTATGGATAATATTATTTTTGCTTTCATTTGTTTTATCTCGTATTACGATTATTTAATTCGTTCGTAAGATATACGTGATTAAGTGGAACCACTCTTTTTTTTAAGCTGAATAACGGTAATTAAAAATATCTCGAAAATGTATCCATAAAGAAAAAACTTAACTCGTTTTTTGGAATCAGCGAGAGATTCTGCATATAAATTGGATAGTGGCATCTGGAGAACAAAAAAAAAATAAAGTTTGTGGTCCTGTGTAATTTAAAAGGGCATATTATTTTATACTGTAATTCCGAAATTATTGAATAAAAATACTGTAAAAATTAGAAAAAACCTCATTGATTTAGCATATTTAAGAGTATATTTTGGTAATTTATCGAGCTTTTTATAGCGCATGTTTTCAGGTTTTTCTGGCATATTTTTCTGAGCCCTGGTCATTAATAACAAACAAATCGCGGCAGAATTGGAGGTCATTTTAGAAATGTTTATCAGGGTGTCCAGATTGTTTAAAAAAAAGCGCAATCTCTGAAAAAAATCGCAAATTTATTTTTAAATAAAATTCATGAAATCGATTTATCAAATATTTTATTTTAAAAATGAGATCTCGTTATAATATAGTTTTTAAAACCAAAAACGAATATAATACCTTCAGAGGGTAATAATAAATAACACAAATGACTTATATAATAGTGATGCACAAACAATTTTCTTTAAAATACGAATACTTTTTAAAAATATTTGTTTCAAAACATCTTGCAATAGGACTGCGCAATTATTAAATTTATTATAACTCATATTAATTGATTAATCGCACAATCCGCTTTTAAGAGCTCGGAGCTAAAAATTAAATAAAAAATTAAAAAATAAAAATAAGGCGAGGATATCTATTTTCACAATTTCTTCAAAATCACCTATAGTGTCTGTTGTCATATATTGAGCTATTCAACCTTGATAACATACTGATTGATATGGGCAACGTTTTGCAGCAGAAACTATTAGTCTTCATATAACACTTTATTCGAACTATTGAATTAAGGCTTTCCAATCTCATCCTATTTCGAATCTTAGTTTTTGTTGAAATGATTACGAAAAAAATGCGCTCAACAAAGCATGAGAGTGCGGCAAGGATAATAATATGAATTTACTTATATTTCCAAATATTTTATTGCCTGTTTATTGCGGTTTTCACTCCGTAAGCAATTATTCAAAATTCTTCAGAGTCAGATGGAATGGTTCTGAGAAAAGTTATTCCATGGGACAGTTAAAAGATTTAAATATTCAGTTTCCGCTGCTTTTTTTCCTTCAAAGTCAAATAGTGAATTGGCAGGTCCCTGAAACTCGCCCTCTTGTGATTCACACACTTTTGTGGTGACAAAATCAAAGCTTTTTTAAAAGTATTTAATTGACTAAGCTATCGTTTCTAGAGTTCTTCGATTAGGGTGATTAAACATTTTTGACAGTCTTTTAATATGCTTCTTAAGTCAAGTTTATCACGCAGTTCCTTAGCTTCTTCTGTAAAATTATCGTGGAAAACTAAGTTTTATATATTTTTATAATTGGAAAAAATTTATTTGAAGGGAAAAAATCGCCAATAGCGATTTCCTAAATTTTTACGCGCAAATATCCAAAAAAAATCGCCTAACTGGCGCGAAATCGCCAAATCTGGACACTCTGATGTTCACTCGTTTCCCATGTTGAAATACGAAATTTCAAAAACTTTGAAGATATGCTGAAGATTTTAAAGAAATTTCGGGTCCCTTTCGAAACAAAATCGTTAAAATCGTAGTCCGCCAACGTTTCCGGTTTAATAAATTTGCGGCCATCGAGTAATTTTATAATTGGTTTTGTTGAGTTTAGCCGTCCAAACATTTTTATACCCGAGCGCACTTGTGCACAAGGGTATATTAATTTTGTTCACATAACGGTTGTTTGTAACAGCCAAAACGAATCGAGATAGATATAGACAAATGTATGTAAATGAATAGAGAAGTCGATTAAGCCATGTTTGTCTGTCCGTCCGTCTGTCCGTGTACACGGTAACTCGAGCAAAAATTGAGATATCTCAACGAAATTTCGTATGTAGGTTTCCGTTAATCCAAGGTAGGTTGGTATTGAAAATGGGCGAAATCGGACTGTAACCACGCCAACTTCCCATATAACGGTAACTTCCAGAAATAAGAAAACTGCGATATTTTAGTAACTACTGAAGATAATTCACTCAAAATTGATATTTACAATAATTTTCAGACGAAAAATAAGAATATTATAAATTTTTGGAAAATGGGCGTAGCCACGCCCACTTATGGTTACATGTGTATATCTTGGTAACCGCTGCACCAATTTCTTCCAAACTTGGCACAGTTATTGGCCTTGGTAAAGCATACCGAATGGCCGAAATTCTTTAAAATCGGACAATAACCACGCCCACATCCCATATAACGGTAATTTAGAGAAATACAAATCTTCGATAAATCAGTAAATATTAAAGCTAATTTATTCGAAATTGATGGTTGCAACAATTCTTTACCAAGAAATACGTTTATGATAAAATTTTGGAAAATGAGCGTGGCACGGCCCACTTATGATCACATATATGTATCTCGCTAACCGTTCTAGCAATTTGTAGCAAACTCGGTATGGTTATTGTGCTTGCCACATAAAAGCAAAATGTTGAAAATTATTGAAATCGGACTAAAATTACGGCCGCTTTTCATATAACGGTAAATTTCATAAATGCTTGAAACTGCAATATTTCGAAATTTAAGGACGCTAATTTACTTAATATTTATACACCCCGGCTTACCATCTAGCGTTAGGTTTCGGAAACGTGAAAAATCATATATTTAATACTTGCGCCGGGTATTTAATTTTCGGCTCCGCCCGAACTTAGACTTTCTTACTTGTTTTCTTAACATTTGATGAAACATTTGAATCGAAAAATGCTAATGCTATTGTTTCTTCTGCCAAATATGTATAGGCAACTGTTACTTTTATAAATGTAAGATCTTGATTTGGAGCTTCAATTGCCCTGGAGCATTCAAACCAAGCTTTTATGTAGAGTCGTACATTTAAAAATACATATTTTTGATAGTCCCTCCAATTGTATTTTCGTAAAATTATATTGTTCTCGAAATAATAAAATTGTTAACGAATAAATGTCCTTAGACATCCAACCAGGCGCTCGAATTTACCTCCATCACCACTAACTAACTAACTAATTTTAAAAACTTGTCATAGTCCGCACGGCTATGATTCATTTCCAGTTGTGAACATCAAAGTTGTTTCACGTCTTCATATTCATTCTTGATCCCTTAATTTAGAGCGAATAAACTCATCGTCGAGGCCACTTTTGATTGAAGTATGATCGAGATTTTTTCATGCTTTAGCAAATCTGTCGAATATAGGAACCTCGGGGCTTAGGTCACTTTGAAATTTACATCAAACACGCTAAGCAAGTAGATCTGATATATGTGATGACGACATGGTAAGTTGATTAATTTTATATTTAGTATTCGTTGTAAGTGAAATCCCGCACCATTATAAGGAAACGTATTGCTTTATGAGAATTCGATTACAAATGTTCCATTTGAGCAATAAATCGTAATCGGATTCAGCTATTTTTAATCCGCTTGACGAAATAAGTTTTAGAGAACCAAGAAATTTCCATAATCCATGATGGTGACCAGAATAGGGATGGGTAAATTCGATATTCGAAGCTTCGATATTCGGATTTTAATCGAATTTTAGCTCCGAAATGGCGAATTTTTGAAATCGAACTTTGTGTTGCTAAAATTCGGATAAAATCGAAATTTCTAGAAAAAAAAAATCGAATTTCATCTTTATTTCCAAAAAAATCAACTCTTCAACTTTATTCTTTCTGACAAAATTTGTCATCACTGTGTGTGTGTGTGTTTCGAACTGATGCATCGGGACAAAAAATCTGTGCCTAGAAGGAACTGTTATTCCAAACTCAAATTTAAATTTTTTTTGTACAAAACTAGTTTTTTTGTTGATTTTTTATTTTAAATGTGTAGAGGCTTTTACGTTGGTGCCACGAAGCTTTCACCTGAGAATACCGCTAGTAAAATTTCCCAGAGAATAATTTTCTAGAATATATAAATCCTCTAACGACCTTCCAAATTTGCTTTTGGCGGGATTTCTTGAAGTAAGGGTCAAAATAAGCCTTTTAGGCGCGAGCTAATGGGTTAAAATGTCCTACAAAAATATTTCCCATGAAATTTTGTTATATATGTCTTAAACTTTGATTTCGCTCAGACATTTATTTTAACAATTTTTTCGACTTTTTTGAAAACTACTTAGGCCAAGACATGAAAACTTTAGTAGGCCATGAAATAAAACTACGAGCTAATTTTCGCAAATCCACCGAGTGTTTTATTACTGGCTGGGTATACTTTCAGAGAATGTTAACAAAGTCCGGGCTGGTTTCGGCTGAGCCATAGTGTAGTTTGAGTTTAACTTTTTAGACAGGTGGCCACTCTCTTGAAGCACCTCAAAAATATTTTAATTGTTGCATAGTAATGTAAGCACAACACTTTTTAATTATATTCGACTTTTCAAACAGGTGGAACCCCTCCTAAATGTAATTAAAAAATAAAGTTTATTCAAAACCATTTCGATTCATACCCATATTGGGGTAATTTATTTAACTTATTAAATAATTTGATTTTGATTTTCTTACATACATATGGCACAAAACTAAAACCATATTACACATGTACAGGGCAAGCCCTTTCATTTGACACCTCCATCCTTTTTGAAAATTGAACGAACGATACAGATTTTATGACTTGGTGTTAAATTTTTAACGTAAAAATCTGCGGAAGCGATTATTTGAATTTGACACTTAATTTTTTTTAAATTGAACGAACGATACAAATTTTATGACTTGGTGTTAAATATAGAACAGAATACAGAACTATAATTCTCTCAACTTTGGTTTCGCCGGTAAAGTCTCGCACCAATTTTCCATCCCAATTGAATTCTCTCGAGTTCTTGCAGAAGATTTTCTTGACGAAAACGATGAAGAGTGGATGTCCTAATGCTTTGACAGCCGCAATTAAAATAAGGATTGCTTTTCCATCGGAAACTTTAGCATTTTCGAGAGCAGGAGGTAAAGCCGGGGTAATAAAGTGTTAATTTTTTCATTTAGCGGTGACCGAAAAATCATGCCCACTTGCATCTAGCAGCAATTCGGGCCCTTCTTTTGTAACTCTGTTTGAATCGATGACTCGGTCGATGTTGACGGTAGTTCGGACATTATGATTACAAATCTATATATATATATTAGGTAATACGATAACATGAATTGTGTTCGCCTTAGTTTGGCGATTGTATCGAATCGATTCCAAGACCACGAACACCATTGGAAAGGTAGTTTTCTGCAGATGAGAGTTTTTATGGTTAAAAAATTTGTTGAAAATTTGTAATAAAGATAAATGTGATGAGGAAGAAATAAACGATAACGATTTAGACAAAAAAGTGAAGGCAAAGTTAAAGACAAAGACGAAAATGAACACAATGAGAAGTCCATAAGAATTAGGGTAACTGAAAGGGTAAGCAAATTTATTGAATTTTTGAAGTGAAACTCCTTTAGCGGCGGGTGGTTGGTTGGTAAGGGTTAGTACGTACATAGATGAAGAAAAGGATAAAGGCAAAGCTAAAACTAAAAAACCAAAACAAAGATGCGTAAAGATATAGGCAAAATCGATGACCAAGTTAAATTTAAACACTTCGATATCAAGGGGAAAGGGAATATTCAAAAATAAAGATAAATATGAAGAAAGGGATGGGGATGAAGATCAATATTACTCGATATTGTTATCAATTAATAATCGATATTGTTGTCGATATAATAATCGATGTTATTATCCATATAATAATCGATATTGTTATCAGTATAATAATCGATACTGTTATCGGTACAACAATCGATATTGTTATCGGTATAATAATGGCAATTGTTATCGATATAATAATAAATACTGTTATCGACATATTTATCGATAAACTAATCGATTTTGCAATCGTTTTATTTTTCGATATAATTGTCGCTGTAATCGATACAATAATCGGCACATGGCATATAAGCACATTATATGACATCAGATCACATTAAATCACGTGATATGATATGGCATCACATGATATGACAGCACATAATTTGTTATCACATCACATGATATCACATGGCATGATATGACAACACATGATATTTTCAAAATATATCGTGTCATCGAAATTTCAAGGTTATATAAGTTTATCGAGTTATCACTGCTTATCGAATTTTATCGTGCTACCAGAGAAATTGCGATAGGTTACGAAAAATATTTAGCTATCAAAATTAACCGAGTTATCGACATTTATAAGGTATCCAAAGTTTATCGAGTTATCGATTTATATCGACATACATATATACAGTTTGGAGTTATATAAATTTATCAAGCCCTTGAAACGCACAGTTATTGAAGTGTATCTAAATTAGTCAAGATATGGAGTTTAAGGGATTTTGCTAATAGTCTAAGAGCTAGCAACGTTTTCTAGCAGGAATTTCAGGTCAGCTGGATTTTTTGATATGATATCTCTCTCACTACCTCGGTTAGCGTGAGTACCATCTGGCAGGCGGTAATGGGTGCGTTGACTAGTGCGCATCGTATCTTTACAGTTAAAAATGCTAATTTTTTAAGTCATTTTAGTAAGGCAAATTTTCCTTTCATTAGCTTTAACTAACTTTTAGAAACATAGATTTATTATTGCCAGACTTTTCCGTTGTTGCAAACATTGTGCCAGACGTTATTTTTTATAAAAAAAAAAAAGATATTTCAAATCATTTTAGTAAAGCTCAAAATTTAATATGATGTTGTTTAAGTTCTAATGAATCTAAAATTAATTTGCCAGACATTAGTTCGGTTGCTCAAGCAAGATCCAGGCCGATTTAAAGCTGAAAAGTATTAGGCTGGTAGTGAGGGAAAATATAACTACTTATCTAACGTTATAACACAAATCTAATTATTGGAATATCAAAAATTATTATTTTTTTTGTCAAATACATACGTTAAGGCAAATAAAAACTTAAAACATTTCAAAAAACATCAAGTTCTATAGTGTCGGAATAAAGCAACAGAGAGAAAAAATTTAAGAAATCATAGATTTTTTTTAATTTTTTTATTTGTATTAAAGCCTGCTTTTTTACAAAAAAAAAAAAACAAGTAGTAATTTGAAAAGAAAAACATCGGTTGATAAATAACAAGTAAGAAAGTCTAAGTTCGGGCGTGGCCGAACATTAAATACCCGGCGCAAGTATTACATATATGCCTTTTCACCTTTCCGAAAGCTACCGCTACATGGTAAGCCGGGGTGTATCAATTTTGAATAAATTAGCGTCCTTAAATTTCGAAATATTGACGTTTCGAGCATTTCTAAAATTTACCGTTATATAAAAAGCCGTGATTTTAGTCCGATTTCAATAATTTTGAACGTTTTGCTTTTATGTGGCAAGCACAATAACCATACCGAGTTTGGTACAAATTGGTAGAACGGTTGCCGAGATACATATATGTGATCATAAGTGGGCGGTGCCACGCCCATTTTCCAAAATTTTATGATAAGCGTATTTCCTGATAAAGAATTGTTATAAGCATCAATTTTGAATAAATTAGCTTCAATATTTACGGATTTATCGAAGATTTCGTATTTCTCCAAATTACCGGTATATGGGATGTGGGCGTGGTTATTGTCCGATTTTTAAAATTTTCGGCCATTTAGTATCCTGTACCAAGGCCAATAACTGTGCCAAGTTTGGAAGAAATCGGTGCAGCGGTTGGCAAGATATACACATGTAAGCATAAGTGGGCGTGGCTACGCCCATTTTCAAAAAAATATTAATATTCTTATTTTTCGTCTAAAAGTTATTGCAAATATCAATTTTGAGTGAATAATCTTCAGTAGTTACTAAAATATCGCAGTTTTCGTATTTCTGAAAATTACCGTTATATGGGAGGTAGGCGTGGTTATTGTCCGATTTTGCCCATTTTCAATACCATCCGTCCTACGCCCGAAAGAAGTACACGTACCAAGTTTCGTTAAGATATCTTAATTTTTACTCGAGTTATCGTGTGCACAGACGGACGGACAGACGGACGGACGGACGGACGGACAGACAGTCACCGCTTAATCGATTTCTCTTTTCATCCTGATCATTTATGTATACATTTGTCTATATCTATCTCGATTCGTTTTGCCTGTTACAAACAACCGTTATGTGAACAAAGTTATAATACCCTTGTGCACAAGTGCGCTCGGGTATAAAAAAAAGTATGAAATACATATGAGCAGTAAAGAATGTTACTCATACGCCATGTACAATTATGTACATACATTTTCATATGACCTTTCACATATTTTGGGGTTGAAAAAAATATATATATAATTTTTGATATTCCAATAATTAGATTTATGTTATAACGTTAGATAAGTAGTTATAATTTCCAGTTTTCATACTAAAATCCTATGAAAATTCGCTATTTTGCTACTATCTCCCTCACTACCAGCGTAATACTTTTCAGCTTTAAATCGGTCTGGATCTTGCTTTAGCAACCGAACTAATGTCTGGCAAATTAATTTTAGATTCATTAGAACTTAAACAACATCATATTAAATTTTGAGCTTTACTAAAATGATTTGAAAAATAAATTTTTCTTAATAAAAAATGACGTCTGGCACAATGTTAGCAACAACGGGCATGTCTGGTAATAATAAATCTATGTTTCTAAAAGTTAGTTAAAGCCAATGAAAAGAAAATTAGCCTTACTAAAATGACTTAAAAAATTTGCATTTTTAACTGTAAAGATACGATGCGCACTAGTCAACGCAACCATTACCGCCTGCCAGATGGTCCCCACGCTAACCAGCTAAAACCAGCTGTCCTGAAATTCCTGTTTTCACGACGTTGCTAGCTCCCGTACTATAAGTACCTATCACAGCGCACGGCAGTGCGCGCGAGTGACGAAAGCATCCACAGTAGCATGCTGAAATGACTCGCTTATAAATACACGAGATTTGGAAGTTTTTATCCAGACGTCCAATCGACATGTTTGAGATATCGTTGGAAAGGTCTTGCAGAGTGTGTGAATGTGAAAATGTATTCAAGCTTCATAAACGATTAACCGGATTCTTAAAATCTTAAAAATTAGGCTAAAGTGTTGCGAAACAAAAAAAAGTTTTTTTGCTTTTGCCGATTTAAAGGGGCATGTGGGTACACCCAACATATTTAGTGTTATTCTATAGGCCAATACCTTTCAAACGATACCATATATATTAAGTTCCGACTACTAGTTGGAAAGATATAGAGGTAAATGTGTTTTGGTTCGTGTCTCCACTACGAGATGCTTTGGTATGTATGTGGCGTCTGTACGTACCATCATTTAATTTTGTTCAAACTTTCAGGAATTAAAGTACAAAAAAAACTAAGAAGGTTTTGTTCCAGGATGTCTTGATTCGTATATCTTTGTGGGCGTGGCTGCTGCCTTAAAATCGAAAAAAGCCAATTTTTAAACTACCACTGAGGCCACACTACTCAGTCCACGTCATTGATGTGGATCAGGGTTGTTGCGAATATTCGCATTCGCATTCGCAACCGCGGAACTTCCGCATAAATTTTAACATTCGCATTCGCTTTCGCATTCGCAATAATCAATGCGGAGCTTTTGCGAATGCGAATATTTTGCAAGTACACTGATAAAACGTATATCTGGCAAAGAAAAGATTTTAGCCGACATTTTTTCGCCTGTGGAGATGCTACGTTAAGATTGTCCCCTACGTCGACCTTCTTTCGTAATTTAAAGTCAAAGAGTAATTATTTTTTTCTCATAAAACTTAATATTCTTAAGTTCTGTGTTTCCTTTTATTAGTCTTTCAGCTCGAAAACAAAAACATTTATTTTTATTTTGTCAAAATTAGCACGCATCGAAATAAAGATGAAAGGATATGTAAATAAGTCGACAGCCAAGTTCACAAATTAAATAAGAATTAATTCAAGGTGAATTTTATATCTATTGAGGAGTGGGACTTGGCATGTAATATATCGTTAGTATAGTATGGAAAGGGCTTAACTCACATCGTCACTGAAATACAAAAAGCCGTAACTAACTAAAAATTGATTGATTATGATGCATTTCCTCGAATCATAAGTCACCACATCGTTTTAGTTAGTTAGTTGTGGTTTTTGGCATTTCATCGACAATGTGAAATAGTATTAACGATACATATGTTGAAAATTTGCCTCAAAAAATGTATCAAAACACATTGAGCGCATGGAATGGAAAAACTAAACGGATTTGATGGCTTATGGTACCGACAGCGGTGAGTAATAAATTGTGGCTGCCTGCAACTAGGAAAAGCCGAGTTGAGCTAACTAATAAAAAAAACTAATTACAAGGTATTCATTACAGGAGAACCTTTCCAAGAAGTCACCCGGGAACTAAGCAAATCTGAGACCTTTATCGTCACGGTACCTTTTTAACAAAATAACAAGATTTTAAACTAATTCTGCTGGCAGCAACGACTTTCAGAATTTCCTTCGAAATTTTCATTCCTAGAAAATAATAATTTATTTGCCATATCCACCTATTTAGAACCTCGCTACAAGCGCACATTTTTCAAACCAGTCACAGAAGACAGGATTAAAAATGAATTACAAAAACTAAAATCGAAAAACGCTGATGACGTAACAGGTTCTCCAAATTCTGAAACAACCAAAAGAATTGGTGCTCCAAATTGGAACATAACGGTGTTTAAACAACGATCTTGCCATGATGCTAGATTGTGAAGATGAAAGTCAGGAGGATGCATTCGACATTTGCAGCCCCGATGCAATTTCCAAAAAGGAATTGTTGCAAAGCAATAAAAAAAAATATAACTGAAAGTTCTCTCAACTGGTGCAGCGTCAATCGAAAAGAATTTACAATTTTGTCAAGTTTCAAGTTTTTCATGTATGTCGCCTCGAGCGAGTAGTTATTTAGTGGCTCAAGTCTGATTTACGACCCGTTAGCAAACAGGCTGTAATCCGAAAAGGCAGCAAAATTACTCTTTCTTAAACACGATGTTTAAATTTTTTTAATCAAAGTACTAAATAAATAAATATTATTAAAAATTAATAACTTTTCAATTTTTTATTTACCTAAATCCTCTAATGTACTCACCAAATTTATTTCTTAAAAATATTTGACATCCGCTTTCGCATTCGCATCCGCGGATGTTAGCTTTTAAACATCCGCATCCGCATTCGCATCCGCGGATGTCTAAAATTCCACATTCGCAACATCCCTGATGTGGATATCAGTAGAAGGGTCTTGAAACTATAACTTAAAACAAGCTATCTAACGCTGTCTTTTGCGTTTATAAAATATAAATATGTCATAACGTTATCGCCTGGAAACTAAAAATCGGGCTGCTGAAAATATACATTTCGGGAATTTTCTCAAAAACTGGTCAGTCGATTTTATTCTAAGTTTCCACAAGTCTAGCCCAAAACCTTAGCTTTCATTTGGTATATAGCTTATATCTGGGAAAGCTCTTGTTGTGGAGGTATTGCGATTCAAAATGAAAAAATGTCGCTCTAAAAATGGTCAAATGGTTAAAAATTAACAAATCCGTCTAATTTGGTTACTTTAAGATATACAAATAACATACCCAGTTCCCCGAAAAAAAATTGCTCATTCCCCGATTGCCACTTAAACCGAAATTCCCTGCAAATCGGGGAATTTCCCACGAGTTGACAAGTTGAAGGATGCAGCTGTGTTAATCACTTCGTACTTGTCTTGGAAGCCACAATTTATGTGTATTTTAGAGTTTCTTTCAGTCACATGCCGAAATTGTAACATTTTCCCCCATTTTAATTGCAGGTATCTACACAGTATTTAAATATGCTACATGGGTTTATCACCCGCACTTAACCAACCTGGGAAGACGCGTACAATATTACCTACAGTTGTACTTAAATATGTATGTATGAATGGACTTAGTTCACCCAATGTGCCGCTACTACTTACATACATATGTATAAATTGCCACTGAGCAAAACTACTTGAGAAATAAGCATTAGTTTAATAGCACGAGTGCAACACCGTACACGTGATAGAAGTAAAACTTCTTAAAAAAGCACATGTGTGCGCCCCAGACCCGGTAGAAATCTTAACAAAAATAAACTACGAGACAATCAGACGAATACAGCTTTTTATTGTATGCAAAGTTGGTACCAAATTGATAAGTTTTTATCATTTCTCATAATTTTTATTTATTTATTTTTTTATTTTTTCGAATACAAAGATATGATCATTCTTTTTCATTTTATTCCGTATTCGAAAAATTATATGTTTCAATGGACACATCGATTTGAATAAATCATTTAGATTAAGATAGAAAAATAAAACCTCTAGATTATTGTTTGTATTACTTCGAATTTAAATTTGCTACCCCAAAATTATTGATATCAAATAAAACTCCTCTTTGAGGTAAAATTTTCGAGTGACGAAAGCTGAACTAGAAACACAAAATTTATGATATCAATTTCGTGACGAACATTATACGCATTTTTTAACTGCCTTTAAAACGTACGGAAAATCTTTTTTTATTTATTCGGAACGTTGCGAAATTCCGTCTACTGCTAGAAACACAAAATAAAACACAGAACTTTTGCAACGATTCGTATGAATTAAAAAGATTTTCCCTACGTTTCAAAGGCAGTTAAATGTTCGTCACGAAATTGATATCATAAATTTTGTGTTTCTAGTTCAGCTTTCGTCATTCGAAAATTTTACCTCAAAGAGGTGTTTTATTTAATATATATTATACGCGAAGGCAATTTTTGTGAACGTCAATAGATTTGCACCGTTCCTTCGAGTTTCAAAAATTTGAGGTCAAATTAAGGACCTTGGCTTGTAGATGTGCGATAAAGTTTTATTTTATGAATTTCGATTTTTTTTATCGGTACAGGGTGATTTGAAATTTAATGAAATTACCGATAAAATACGAGACCTCTCTTCACTGAAAATCAAGATTTATATGAAATATGGCACTCGAATCGCTTATAACTCTGACTAACATTTGGAATATTTTTTAGGTTTTGAATTTCAATTTTGTGTATTTTAATGCCATGCGGCTTCACTAGTACTTAAATATTTCACGGTTATAATCCCGGATAGAATTTACAATGTTTAAAAATGATTAGAGCAAAGGCACTACTAAATTGCCTAAAGTTTCAACTTAAAGTAACGAATTGGGTTATTTCTCATTAATAATGAATAGTTAGTTCAATTATGATTCACATTAAATACCGAATATGGCCTACTTATTTAATAATGTTAAAAATGCTGAAATTAAATTGGCGAAACGTTGAAAATCTTGTAAGCATATATGTACACATTCTCAATTGACTTGATTTCGGCGCTGACTTTTCGTGGTCCTATTTCCAGCAAATTTCATCCAGCTATCGCTAGGTGGAAAGGAAAATAAATATCCCTATCCAACCACGCATAACATGTTTTTATTTCTAAGAACACCTCCTATGTACATACATATATATTAGGGATGTTAATTTTTTCGATTTTTACGATTCCGGGATTTTCGGGATGTCGTTGGTTCAAACCGGGATCCCGGGATCAGTCCCGGGATTTAGACATTTATTATTTTTCAACGAATTAAGGCCTCGCCAGAAGCGCGGCAATGCGGCAAAACAACAATGTATGGAACAAATTCAAACCAGCTGACTTTTGGCCAGTTCGTTGCCAATGCCGTTTTGTTTGCGGCAACGTTTTCATTGTGGCGCCTCGCAATGTTATGTGCGTCTTGACAGTCAAAAGCATCCCTGTGACGCAGAAATGATTTTATATCTGGCGGGGCCTTTAACATGAAAAAATTGCATCAATATGGTTTGAGAAGTTCTCCTACCATATAATAAATAATAAGTAAATGGGTTTGAAAGGTACTTTTAATTTAAAATGAAAATCATTTCATAAGTAATAAAAAGAAAGACAGTAATTAAATTTATATGCATTTAATAATACTTTAGTGTGTACATTAGGGCGGGTCGAAAATCTCTTTTTTCTCAAATCCCTTGGTAATAGTGAAAGTATATTGTATCATGAAATCAACAACAAGCCTGCAAAATATTAGTATTTTATTTTAATTGAAACAGCCCGCGCATCGACCGCCAAGTGACCCACAGCACACTAGTCGAATAAGACCAATTCTTGTTAAAAATTCTGGAGTCTGAAAAAAGGTTTGGCGCATATTATTAGAAAATGAATCCGTTAACACAAAAGATGATGTCAAATATAATTTCACGCAGCCCCTTAGCTTATCGTTAATCTCAAGGTTATCTATTTTCCATAAAATTTTAATTGTTTTCTTGACAATTGCCTGGCCTTTAGTCAAAAGATGTACAGAAAGAACAGCATTAATATTTCTGGCGTACATTTAGGTAATATTAGCTATAGTTTTTGAATTTTTGCAAATTTACGAACAATTTCGGTAGCTCTTATAGAAAAGCCATTATTTTTCATCATCGTGGAAAAAGTTTGTTTATGCAAATGATTATGGAAACACTGAACAACTTCTAGAAACACTAATTAGTTTACTTATGTTTATGAATACAATATAAAAGTTGCAAATATAGAAAAATGACAAAAACTTTGGTTCAATATTTTTTTTTTATTTTAGAATAATTTTTTGATAATCTAAACGATTTTCATCATATATTATCATAAATCAGTAACTCTAAGTCTCGCCTTTAATTTGGTAATTACTACGTACCGATCGAGTAACATGTACCAAAGTTATATCGAAAAACTTAAGCGGATCTTCAGTTTTTTTCTAAAAAAATGTCTCTTCAATTTTATAAATAACCTTCAAATGAAAGAACCGGATTACAGAAAAGTGTGCCAGGGAGTGACTTTTTACGTTCAAGCTGAAAGCAAAGCATCATCGTCCAATTGGAGAGTCCTCAAAAGGATTTCCCAGGATATGTTAGAGTCTATTGCATTTACCTACAGCCACTTTTTTGCATAATAGAATTAACTAAAATATTTATGTATATCTAAACACTTATTGAACGTCCCCTACTTTCATATAATGGCGAAATATGTGCTTCTTCGGTGACTAATGAAAGCATTCCGCACCAATTTTCAAGATTACATAAATGGACTTAAAATGGGCGTTTCTCACCCTAATTGTATTATGTTAATGTATGTAAATATTTATATGCTTGAAACTACTATTAACTTATCAAACGATACCCAATCTTTGACAATATATTTTTGACTTCATTCACCACGACCTTGAAAACTGACCGAATCGGCGTGACCAAATCCATGGTCCTTTAAATATTATATAAACAACCGAAAACGTTAAAACGTTTGAAATAAATCTCGTCTCACTGTTTTGTATTTTTTACTCGTTTGATGAAGTAATGAAGAATTGAAAATTCATAAGGGAAAATTATAGTTTTTGTAAGTTTTATCTTAATATCTTAAAAACTTGCAGTTTTATTGAAAAATTATAAATGAACGTGAGGTACTAAATTTAATAACCTTTAATTTGATATAAGTCCTGTTTATAACAATCAACGCATTCCATAGATATTACAAGCAAAAGTTTAATTCTCAAAATTCATACACTTTGATTCAATTGCGCGGGCTAAAGATAAGTTTTAAATTAATCTTTCGTGGCCAATAATAATTGGCTTAGACCTAAGACACCACAATATTACTATTACAATACGGTGAAATGCCTTTCATTTTTACCCATACAAAATCGACTAATTTAAGGTATGTCGAAAAAAGCTTGATGCAAAAAAAATAGATAAAAAAAATGTATTTTCTGGTTGATTTATTATCTGCTGGCAGAAATAAAAGAAGTCCCTTAATTCGACTTGTTTTGACTATATTCCTTTTGGTTATCCAAATTTAAATTTTTTATAAAGGTCTACCTCATATTACACATAATTAACTGCATATAAATGGGCATTTCTCTGACGTCATGATTGTTTTAAAAAGACTTTATCGAGCCAAAATAACGTAAACGACATTTGTTTCAAAATTTTATTTTTGATGCAGAAATGCATCTAGATGCTCTAGGAACGAAAATTTTGAAAAAAATTTCACTTACGTTATTTTGGCGGTTAAGGCTCGTTATAATCTCAAAAATATGGTTAATTCCAAAATTTATTTATAAAAATTCAGTGCAATGTAAAACAAAAGTATGGGTACCAAATGTAATAATTTTTTTGGGTTTACAAGGACGAATGGAGTTGAAAATGCCCCTTTAATCTATTTTATTTTTTTAAGCTAATAAAGTTAGTCCTTAATATATAATTTTTTTCAAAAATAATAATTGAAAAATTTCAAAGATATTCGAGGATAAAATTATAAAAGGGTATTTTCAATCAGGGTACGAAAATAAACTGTACAAAACAATTCCCATTTGCTTATCGATCATCATATCATTTGTGGTTTTGTACAGTTTTGTACATAGTCAGAAACAAATTGTAAGATTCACTGTCATTTTCCCCAACGAGAAACGTTTGCTTTTCGTTTGTGACAATTGTACCATAGGGTACGTTTTATATGTATGCAAACGTTTCAATTACGTGAAAAATATTTTTTTATGTAAACTTTCATATCCAATTCAATTAAAAAACATGTACTACATACATACATATATTTTTCTCTGCACTATTCATTTCGTTTGTTGTTTCGTCTGTAACTACTAAACTACTGTAGTGTACTATCGCAAAGTGAACTCAGCCGTTTTGTTTTCGTATTGTACCGAACTGTTGAAGTAATAAACGAAACGAAATAGTAACGTACAATATAGTTTATTTTCGTACACTGTTTTCAATACCTACCTGTCCCTTACGCACCAAAAAATGTAATGTATTTTAACTCTACAGAATCTTCTCCTTCATTTGATACCCATACTGGTTTTTTAAGTATATTGCACTGAAATTTTTAAATCAGTTTTTGAATTACTCATATCTTTTAAATTTCAAAGTTCTTTTAAAAATCGTGACGTCAGAGAGAAAAATTAAGAACGCTATTTTACTATATTCGGCCCTTGCCTGCCGCAATTACGATTGGCCCCATGGACGCGGTTTACTAATATTATATTGCGTCAAAGTCTCATTCGGAAACACCAGGATTGTGTTGTCTAGGTCAATACTTAAATATCTTCGTTGACTCATTTACCAGAACCATTGTGCGCTTTACTTTACAGCGACTTTGCAGAATCAATGGGTATAAGGGATGTTCCGATACAAGTAAATACGAGTATGTACTCGATACTTTTGGTTCGATACCAACTACTTTTTTTACTCGAATCGTTGTTTCGATACTTAGTTGGTATCGAAAGAATAGTACTTGTATCGAATCGATTTAGTCAAGTGCCATATCCTGTCGAAAATAATTGCTTCGTTTTCATGAAAAAAATAGTTTTAAGCAATTACACCGCCAAATTCTAAAGTGTGGATATTATTTAACAAAGTTAGTGATACCTACGGTAACCATCCGTCCTTTATTTTAAAGGACAGTCCTTTATTTTAACCCCCTGTCCTTTATAAGTTTTGTCAAAATAAAGGACGCCTTTTGTCGGCCGCTGTGGTGTAGTGGTGAGCAGTGCGCGCTTTCACTCATCAGCACCTGGGTTCAAGCCCTGGTCAAGACAACATCGCAGAAATATAGAAAAAGGTTTTTTCTTAACATCGGTCGTCCCTCGGCAGGCAATGGCAAACCTCCGAGTGTATTTCTGCCATGAAAAACAGCTTCTCATAAAAATACAATCGTCGTTCGGAGTCGGCGTAAAACTGTAGGTCTCTCCGCTTTGTGCGACAACATCAAGGCGCACGCCACAAATCGGAGGAGAAGCTCGGCCAAACACTAACATATGTGTAAGCGCCAATCTATTAATATTATTATTACGATATTTGCAAAAGACCAGTTCAGCCAGATGCCTGAACTTTTATTTGATTATATTAAATTTTTTAGTGCAAAATGCAGATAAAGTAGCAATTTTGAAGAAAATGTATTCTCCTGTTCCAGTTAATGAATGTTATATAAAACAAGTAAGAAAGTCTAAGTTCGGGCGGAGCCGAACATTAAATACCCGGCGCAAGTATTAAATACATATATGTTTTTCACCTTTCCGAAAGCTACCGCTACATGGTAAGCCGGGGTGTATCAATTTTGAGTAAATTAGCGTCCTTAAATTTCGAAATATTGAAGTTTCAAGCATTTCCGAAATTTACCGTTATATGAAAAGCGGTCGTAATTTTAGTCCGATTTCAATAATTTTCAACGTTGTTCTTCTATGTGGCAAGCACAATAACCACACCAAGTTTGGTACAAATTGGTAGAACGGTTACCGAGATACATATACGTGATCATAAGTGGGCGGTGCCACGCCCATTTTCCAAAACTTTATCATAACCGTATTTCTTGGTAAAGAAATGTTGGAAGCATCAATTTTGAATAAATAAGCTTTAATATTTACTGATTTATCGAAGATTTCGTATTTCTCTAAATTACCGTTATATGGGATGTGGGCGTGGTTATTCTCCGATTTTCAAAATATTCGGCAATTTCGTATGTTATATCAAGGCCAACAACTGTGCCGAATTTGGAAGAAATTGATGCAGCGGTTACCAAGATAAACACATGTAACCATAAGTAGGCGTGGTTACGCTCATTTTCCAAAAATTTATAATATTCTTGTTTTTTGTCTAAGACTTATTGTAAATATCAATTTTGAGTGAATAATCTTCAGTAGTTACTAAAATATCGCCGTTTTCGTATTTCTGAAAATTACCGTTATATGGGAGGTAGGCGTGGTTATTGTCCGATTTTGCCCATTTTCAATACCATCCGTCCGAACCCGAAAGAAGTACACGTGCCAAGTTTCGTTAGGATATCTTAATTTTTACTCGAGTTATCGTGTGCACAGACGGACAGACAGTCACCGCTTAATCGATTTCTCTTTTCATTCTGATCATTTATGTATACATTTGTCTATATCTATCTCGATTCGTTTTGCCTGTTACAAACAACCGTTATGTGAACAAAGTTATACTACCCTTGTGCACAAGTGCGCTCGGGTATAAAAAACTAGTTGAAACCAATTGTAACATAAAAAACATAAAAAGACATAAAAAAAAAATTTGAAATGTTATAAAAAAATACTCACCAAAATAAATATTTGTTTGGTTTTTAGTAAAAATTGGTTGAAAAATGAAGGTTCCGGTGCATTATGAACATTAAATTCCAATTTTGAACCACTGTGTGCTGGCTTCGTCGTGCGGTATGAATTATGGTAAACGCATTTTGGTAGCAAAGGATGGCGAAGTCCTTGAAAAGGATTTGGCTTAATTTTTCGCTATAGAAGGGGAACTTGTACAGTTAAATAACATAATTAACTGGTAAATATTTGATTTAAATTACGATATGGGTAAGGTACTTTTATCATACAAGTTGTATGTACGTATTTCCAAAACAGTTTGAAAAAAATGTCCTTTATTTTACGTTGGCTAATATGGTCACCGTAGTGATACCACAACAAAGTGCAAGCAATGCTTTGTAGCCGTAAAGTTTTGTGGGATCCTTTCAAAGGATGAATTTTTTGTATATGTAATCGTATTACTTCTACACCTTTTCAAGTTCAAAATGAGAAATTATGAGATTGTAATGGGAAAATGTAAGATTATATTGAGAAACTGTAATTTTTAATGGGAATGCGTAAATTGAAATTGAGAAATGTAAGTTGAAAATGAGAAAATGTAAATCAAAATGGGAAAGTGTAAAATTCTATTGAGAATATATAACTTCATATTGAGAAATGTAAATTCATATTGAGAGTGTGTAAATTTAAAATAAGAAGAAGTAAATTCAAAATGAGCAAACGTAAATTCAAAATGAGAAAAACGAAATTCAAGATGATAATGTAAAATATCAAACAGAATAAATTGGGTTTTTCTTTCAGTAACCAGAGAACAGCTTTGAGTATGATCGAGCCGTTTTGATCACACTCACTAAAAATCAAGCACAAGCGAACGCCACACTCGGCTATTATGTGTTCGATCGAGATGCATACCCGACAGCTGCTTTGGTTACGAACGAGTCTGTTCGATCACCCTCGCTATAAATTGAGCACAAGCGAACACCACACTCGGATACCCGCAGCTAACCCGAAAATTTGTGTAACAATGAAACGGACACCCGAACATTGCGATAAAATGCAGGACAACAAAGAAATTTACGCTGAAGGTAACTGGCGCCAATATGTTCCCACAAAGCATACGAAAATGTTGTTGCTTTGTGCTTGTGCATACGCAATGAAAAAATTAGAAGCGAAGTAGACAAAAATGTTTTTGCATCTATTTCGTATAGTTTCGCGTGGAAAGCTGTGTGTGTATATATTAGAACACAGCCTAAAACTATGTAGGTACATAAGTACTTTTACAAAAAGTAAATGTGCACCGAGTGTATAGGGCTTGGGCATTGCCGATCTACACACATTTATACCTAAATGAATGTAGGCGTCGTGATGCCGCATTTTGTATGAGCAAAAATATAAGAAATGGTTAAATGTACACTTAAACAAACTACCGAAAAATTCAACCTTCTCTTTACCCTCTACGCACAAAAACTAAGAACACCGCGATGAGAAGGCAACATTTTTTGTAGAAACAAAAACGTCATAAGCCAATCAAGAAAATTTTGTGCACACTCGGGTTGAAACTCGAACACCCGGGTATATTGAGCTGCAAAGCACCCGAACCCAATCAAGTATGTATGAAAAGCAATCGGGTGTTGTGGCCAACATGTTCGTCTTGAGCTCAGTCGATAACGAACAATACTTCTGCTCGTATACAGAGAACGATGCAAAACGGGTTTGGTTAGATGATCGAGTATACACGAAAATCATGCACCCGCTGCAGATGTCTGTCAGTAACAACCACACGACCGAAGCGTGGGGTGGGGCTGGGTAGGAAGACTCATTGAGCGTTGGCAAAACATGGAGAATAATGTGCGGGATTTGGTAATGGTCTGCGACAATGCCCAATGTCACTCTTCGATAGAAAGGACATTGGCAGACAATTCGGGAGGAGAAGCAGTTTTGTGTCTAAGTCCTTATTCCCCAATGTTAAATCCAATAGAGAACATTTGGGCTACAGGTAAAATGGAAGTAAAAGCGAACCTGCGTGTGCCAAATGTTCATCCCTCCGGACTTTTCGAACAGAGCTTACAGTATTTGGAAACAGTTATAGATAACGCGAAAATAACAATAACTGGAGGAGATTTCGCAAGGGCTGTACAGAACTTAACTAATTTTCATACAGACGCACATGAATTAAATAATATGCATGTTGGGGTGTAATGTTACTTGGTCACATCTTTGTTTACTTACATTGATAAATGTTGTTTTTAATAAAATTTGATTTTAAGTACCCTACAAAATCTCATTTCAAATTTATATTATCTGATTTTGAATCTATTTTTTTCTCAGTTTGAATTTACTTTTTCTTATTTTGAATTTTCACATTCTCAATATGAATTTACACTTCTCAATATCAAGCTATAATTTCCCAATATAATTTTACGCTTTCTCATTTGGATTTATATTTTCTCATTTTGAACTTACACTGCTCAATTTCAATTTGTTGCTCATTTCATTTACACACGGCGATTTTTGTTGCCGCAACTCGACGTTTGTAGGAGAGAGCGCGTATGCGGAATTTAATTAATATCGTCTCTTTAGCCTACATTGAATTTCTGTAGGCCGCCAGCGAATGCAGAAAAAATATTTCTTCAAATTTAAAAAGAAAAAGCTTCACTATTAAAAAATTTAAAAATGTTTTTAAAACTTGCAAAGAAGTTTTGAAAAGAAAATATCACTATGTATTTTTGTTTTTAGGAGTAGATAAAATTAGAGTGAAAGAATGTTTTTCTTACAAAACCTTTCGTTATTGAATCATGGTCCGTATCACCATATGAAATGCTGTTGGTAGAGAGGGAGAGAAGCAACGACAACGTCACCGTCATGCGGTGGTGAGTTTTCGTTAACACGAGAATTCCATAAGATAGGTCGAGTCACTTTTGTGAGAGCATTTCGTTGTTGTTGTTGTTGTAGCGGTTCATCCGTCAACGTTGTCGTCAATTTCATTTCAATTTTCAATGCCGGGCATTGGTTGGGCACATCCTCATTGATTATACTCACGTAGGAGTTCAGTCTGCTGCAATAGCCAGAGCGAAGTTGGGCTATGGGGCTGTCCATATATTACGAAAGACCTTTGTGGGGGAGGGCGGGTCTAGAATTTTCTTACTTTTTCTTATATGGGGGGAGGGGGCGTCCCGTAAATTCTTACGTAATATTATTTTTCTTGTATTCTTATTCAAAATTGTTCTTTATAAAATACGAAAATTCACCCAATTAAAGTACTAAATTGCATTGAAATGAAAAATATACGTTAAATACGGAGGATATTACAATTTTTTACAACTTTTGCTTTAATTTTTCTATTTTTCTAAAAAAAAAACGTTACTCTTCGGTGTCTGTTATAACCGAAAAATGCAGCTCGAACACAAACAGGCGAAAACTGCCTTACGTAATATATGGACAGCACCTAAGCATTCACAAAAAGCTTCACTTGATCTTTTCTGAGCCTCAGCGTCGAAAAGGAAAGAGGATAATTTCACGACGCGGGCGAGAGCTCATGTGTGTCATCACAGAAAATGAAACAGGGGATATTGTTGAGTGGGCGAATCAAGAATAAATTTCAGTGGACTGTGAAAATGAGATACCTTTGAGTGAAAAATAAGTACGAGATATCCCTGTGGCTACTCCTCTTTCAGATTAGCTGTCTGGACCGTGGACTAAAGAAACCGAGAACAAAGAATAACTAGTATAACTATGTAATGAAGTTTTTAAGACTGACTAGGCATACATCCTATATTTGTTTGATGGAAATATATAGTATTTTCTAATGTTTAATTGAAACAATATTTCTAGGGGATTTTTAATCTTACGTAAGATCTGCGGCGTGGGGAGGGGGATCAATTAAATCTTACAATTTATTACGTGAGGGGAGGGGGGTTCAAAACAGGCGAAAACTCCCTTACGTAATATATGGACAGCCCTTATTGTAGTGTGGGTCTCCCGAGGCAGACAAAGTTCTGTCCCGTCCACGTCCGGTGGTTGTGTGCCTAGGACGGCATTTACAGGGCGGGAGTCTACATAACTTGAGACTGATTCCCTGTGAATGCCGTTCAGGGCCTGTCGGTAGGTTGACGGGTCCAGAGGTTGATTGATAAACCTCTGGACTTCGTCCGTCAGTTCGTAAAGATGCCTCCTGACGTGCCTTGGCGAGGGCTCTTCCGCGAGCAGTTGCCCGTTGGGATGGCCACGTCTGTGGCTCCCAGCCAGGAGCTGCTTGCAGAGCACTATGTTATGCTCCCTAACTGGGAGCATCTGGGCCTCGTCATGTAGGTGGTGTTGGGGCGACATCAGGAGGCATCCGGTCGCTGTTCGTAATGCCGTGTTTTGGCAGGTCTGTAGCTTCATCCACTGCGTCCTGCTAGTCGCCGGCGACCACACCGGCGCTGCATAGTTTAGAACCGGCCGACCAATTGCCTTGTATGTTGCCAACAACGTTTCTTTATCTTTGCCCCAAGTGCTGCCGGCCAGCGACTTGAGGACATTGTTGCGGCTCTGTACTTTGTTGACAATTGCGGTTGTATGCGCCGAGAAGGAGAGCAGGCTGTCGAAGGTAACTCCGAGGACTTTCGGGTTATTCACCGTCAGTATTGTTACGCCATCGACGTGAATACCCAATTGCAGTCTGACCTCCTTCGTCCGGGTGGTGAATAGGGTTGCCGAGGATTTCGCAGGGGATAGGGCAAGGCTCCTTTCAGAGAAGAAGCGAGAAAGTTCAGCGAGATAACCGTTTACTTTCGAGCACAAGTCATCAATTCCATTCCCAGACGCCATGATCGAACAATCGTCAGCATAGGAGACAATAGTAACACCCTCTGGTGGTTGAGGAAGCTTTGAAATGTAATAATTGAACAGTAGTGGGTTTGAGTCCCCGTGGGAGTGAGGATGTATCAATATCTTCTAGTAGCGTTGAATGACTGACAGTGTCGAACGCCTTGGACAGGTCCAACGCTACTAGAATTGTTCTCTCACAGGGGCGGTTTCGGTTAAGGACACGATTTATCTGAGTGTTTATGGCATTAAGTGCTGTTGTTGTGCTATGCACTTTACGGAACCCATGTCGATGCTTCGCTGGGGTGAGGTGGTTTGTAAAATACGGGAGTAGCAGGGCCTCGAGTGTGTTCGCTACCGGGGAAAGGAGGGTTATCGTCACCGGACCATCCCCCCTAAACGAAAGAAGATTGACGCCGCTTTATGAAAAGTCACCCCTCCCCAGCCAACCTCCCCAAATTTTTGTAATAAAGCGTGAATGTTGTCTACAAGTGTGTGTAAAATTTTTTTGATTCGATTCACGCGTTTGGGCACAGCAACCCAAAATCGTTGTACAAATTCATAAACAGCACCCAAAAGAATTATTTAGGTGAAAATTTTTTTATAATATTTCAAAAATTTTTTTTTGTAATTTTTTCGTTTTGGGGAACCATACAATTGTTTTCAACTAGTCTTTGTTATATAACATTTATTAACTGGATCAGGAGAATACATTTTTTTTCAAAATTGCCACTTTTTCTGCATTTTGTACTACAAAATTTAATATAATCAAATAAAATTTCACAAACCAGACTCAACTAGTCTCTTGCAAATACTATAAGCTTTCATAAAAAAAGATCAAATTAAGTGAAAAACATGAAGGCTCCAGTGAATTACGAACACTAAATGCCAGTTTTGAACCACTGTTCTCTTTCAGTAGAACTGGAAACTCAGTGTGCAACACGATCCTGGGCACAACTTTCCCTGTGCTTTATTTATAGATTGTGCAAAGATTACCTATTAAATAAAAACCCTTAAGTGGGGTGCGAAACGAAGTGGTGAAGGTTTTCACTCTATTTTATAAGGGAAATTTTTATTTTTCATACTCTGTGTTTAAAAATTTACCTCTGACAAATGCAGAGCTGATTTAAAGGACAGTTTAAGAAATAAAGGACAAAAGGCGTCCTGAAAAAAATTATAAAGGACAGGGGGTTAAAATAGAGGACTTTCCTTTCAAATAAAGGACGTATGGTCACCGTAGTTATCGGGCGATACGACTCTGCTTTGTTTGCCGGTTTCCCCGGTTTGAGCAGTCGGACCCTCTCCCCATTTTCCAGATGTCAGGAATTACGAGAGTGGCCATAGACAGGTTGAGGACCTCCGTTAGGTATGCTACTCCCGCAGAGGGTTGCCAGATTTTTTATGCGCGAAATCAGTACATTAGACTTTTTCATGCTAAAAAAAATCAGTACTTTTCAGTACATTTTTATTCAAAGCAAAATTATGAATGTAACTAACAGAAAATAATTTATATATTATTCTATATTATAAATAAAACATAGTTCATAAAAAATAAAAGTGTTATTCATTTTAACATGATTGTACACATCATTATACACAGGAGCCAATAAATTATTTTATATTTGTGACATTTTGAATAGCAATAACACTGTACGGCAAAATCAACTTTTTTTCTGGGTATTGGACCAAACCGATTTTTTTAAGAGATTAAGTCATAGGTAAAAATGAATTTCTCCGTTTTTCGAAGTTAGCCCCCGAAATCGAGATATGGGCCTTCGAAGTTCGAAATTGGACCTTTGGTAAAAAATTATTTTTAATTACTGTATGTAAACTACTAAAAAAGTAAAAACATGGTCGTGGTACGCCTTTTTCTCTTATTTAAACGATATATAACTATTTCTATGTTACAGGTGCTATAAAGGGGTTAAAGGTTCGAAAAATTAAAAACCTTATATTCCAAACAAGTTTAAACTGATTTTTAAAAAATTTATATCGTCGTAAACGTGATTAAACCCGCTTTCTTCTGACATGCAATTTGTATACTTCGTATGTATAAATCTGAGAAAAAACATTTAAAAGGAAAAAATACATTTTTTATAACAAAAATATTTTAAACAAAAGCGCCATACCGGTTCACTATTAGTTCGTAAAATATAAAAATGTTATTCATTTAATTTTTTCTCACTGAATACAACATAGATGTTATGCTACTGTCCGAGA
>NW_023458557.1:66380980-66389908 GCF_013731165.1 Rhagoletis pomonella
ATTTTTTCTCACTGAATACAACATAGATGTTATGCTACTGTCCGAGACACATTTAACAAACAAATATAATTTCTCCATACCTGGATACAAATTCTATGCCACAAATCACCCAGATGGTAAAGCTCATGGAGGCACAGCGGTGCTGATTAGAAATCGTCTAAAGCACAATATTCTAGAGTCAAAAGCAACTGCCTGTCTGCAAGCAACTACCATATGCTTACGAAACCGCGACCGAGACTTGAATCTATCGGCTATTTATTGCCCACCGCGATTTTTAATTTCTGAAAATGACTTTAAAGATTTCTTTGATATTAATAGATTCCTGGCAGGAGGCGACTTCAACGCAAAGCATACGTACTGGGGATCACGCCTTATTAACCCAAAAGGGCGGCAGCTATACAATACCATTATAAACAGGCACAATAGACTAGAGGTCACATCTCCTGGTAAACCTACTTACTAGCCTACCCATATAAAGAAGATACCAGACCTAATAGATTTCGCAATTACAAGAAACATATACAGAAATAACATAACAGCAGAAACTCTACCTGAACTATCATCCGATCACTCCCCTATATTAATAAAACTATATGAACAGACCCAAAATATCGAAATTGAGGCTCGTCTAACTTCAAATAACACCAGCTGGCTTAAATATAAAAAGTACATCAGTAGTCACCTTAAATTAAACGCCGCGCTTAACTGCGAGCGTTATATAAACTCCCTTGTTGAACATTTTAAAGAAACTTTTACTTCAGCCGCTGGCCTGGCAACACCAAATCAAGTCCAAGTACCACCTACGCATACATCAGTTGCAAATACCGAAATAGAAAAACTTGTGGCAGAAAAGCGGCGGCTAAGAAGACAGTCGCAGAGCCATCGCTCACCAACCTCACAGCTACTGCATAAAGCTGCCAGTAGAAATCTGAAACAAGCACTCAAACGTGCAGAGGATCGCAACTTGCAAAGGTACATTAAGAAGCTTTCCCCGAATTCTACTGAAAGATACTCTCTATGGAAATCGCTAAAATACTTCAAACCACCAGTGGCTACAGAAATGCCAATTAGGAACCAATGTGGAACCTGGGCTCGTAGTGAGCAGGAGAGAGCCGAGTGTTTTTCGCACCATTTAAAGAATGTGTTTCAGCCAAACTGTCCAACGAACAACTTCAAGCTGCCACGGCTAACCAAAAATACAAATGAGCTATACACACCTAGCAAGACGAACTCTTTAGAAGTAAAAGCTATAGTAAAGCAGCTTAATCCAAAGAAATCGCCGGGTGCTGATTTTATAACTCCGAAAATGCTAATAGAGCTACCGAATGTTGCACTAGCAATTCTTTCTGACCTTTTCAACGCTATCCTCAAATTCGGTTACTTTCCGAAATCATGGAAAAGGTCGAAGATAATCATGATAGCCAAACCTGGAAAAGACGCAACACAGCCGTCCTCATACAGACCAATAAGCTTACTGCCCTGTCTTTCCAAAGTATTCGAAAAAGTACTCCTATCAAAGATATCTCCCTTTCTCCATGAACGAAATTTAATACCAGCACACCAATTTGGCTTCCGAGAAAAACATGGTACAATTGAACAAGTTAATCTAATTACAAATGAAATCAGAAGGGCATTTGAGCTCAGAGAGTACTGCTCTGCAATTTTTCTCGATGTGGCACAAGCATTCGACAAAGTGTGGCACGACGGTCTTATATATAAAATTAAAAAGTTGTTGCCGCCGGAATTCCACAAAATATTTGAATCATACATAACTAACAGAAAATTTGCTGTTAAAGTATCTAATTTCACTTCAGAAGACATGTCGATAACGGCTGGCGTTCCTCAAGGTAGTGTGCTCGGGCCAATGCTGTATATCATCTACACTTCAGATATTCCAACTAGCAAGAATATACTCACATCCACCTTCGCTGATGATACCGCCTTAGTAAGTCGTAATAAATGTCCCAACAGAGCTTCAAGAGTACTAGAGGAACATTTACTACGCATAGAAGAATGGCTGGCAAACTGGCGCATAAAAGTCAACGAACAGAAGAGTAAACATACAACATTTTCACTTAGACCGCAAGTATGCGCCCCAATCAAATTAAATAATGTCCATATTCCACAAGCCAATGAGGTGACATATTTAGGAATACACTTGGATAGGAGACTAACTTGGCGCAAACACATATCAACTAAGATTACACAAATGAACAGTAAATCAAAACTGAAACTAGATTATAAAGTACTTGTATATAATACAGTGATTAAGCCTATATGGATGTATGGTATTCAACTGTGGGGTACGACCTGTGCAACCAACATTGACAGGATCCAAAGATTCCAATCTAAAACGCTAAGGGCCTTAACGGGAGCACCGTGGTATGTCCGCAATGAAAATATACATAGAGACCTTGGTATACCGATGGTTAAATCTGTAATCGACAGCAGCAGAGAAAAATACAAAATAAAACTGCGTAACCACCCAAATCCACTGGCAAGTGGCCTGTGCAACACAACAAATATAACACGCCTGCGAAGAAGAGATCTACCAGCCTTTAATTGAGCGACGTTAAACCAACAGGGCTGAACCCCAGGGTTTGAGCTACAGTATTGTAAAATTAGACGTACGATTTTTAAACTTGTTGTTAGGCTTAATAGATGTAAAATAAGCAGATCCAACAAATAAATGCAAGTATAATTAAAAAAAAAAAATTTAACATGAGTGTACACATAATCGTACACAGGAGCCAATAAGTTATTTTATATTTATTACATTTTTGAATAGCAATAATGAGATCATTCCCATTTTCAGTGTTTAAATAGTCAAAGAATTTCATTTCATTTTAAAATTACTTTTAATTTGAAGTTCACTTTCAAAAATTTTAATTAGAAGCCGGTTTTTCTCTTTGCGCCAGGAAACAAACTTTATTCTTAAGATCTTCTCATACTGTAAAAAAGTACCAAATTTTAAGGAGTTCATCCATATTTCCTCATGGCTTAAATAATTTTTCAACTACGCAAAAACTTTGAAAGACTAAGAATTCGCTAAAGAGTATCTAACTCTATGTCTTGTATGCAAAACTCTTTTACAGAGTCAATAGATTGAGAAAAAGGAGTTGTAAGTTATAGGCAAAAGCCATTCGAATATTGAAATTTATTGTTATTAAACTGAAAGTTATTTTCGAGATAACTAACAACACTCGACAAAAATGTAAGCATTCTTTTTAAATAATTTAAGCTCCATCATATTATCGCAACTGGTACGTAACGATTCATCTTTTTGTTGTATTAATTTCTTGGGCATATCAAACATTATCTAAAACATGTCAACTATAATTAAATTATATTCTTATTTTTTACAGTACAGTTTAAGGAAGTTCCAACGTTATGTAAAAACCTTAAGAAAATACTAAAGTATTTTGTTTGAATAGAAAATTCAGTACAAATCAATACAAATTTTGAAAAATCAGGACATTAGCGTACTGATTGAAGAAATGAATAAAATGAGTACAAGAGTTGAAAAATCAGTACTGTACTGATAAAATCAGTACGTCTGGCAACCGTACTCCCGCAGGACCCAAATTTTTCAACATCAACATGCATATTCCGTCGGACCCAATGGCTTTGGAGTAGGGCTGTACGATTAATTGATTACTCAAAATTTTAATTAATCATAAAGTAAATAACTCAATTATTCGATTAATTGGAAATTATGATTACTCAAAAGTTCAGTTACTCGAGTAATCAAGATTTTTGATTAACCAAAAAAAAAAATATTTGAGTAAGTTGCTTTATGATTAATCAACATTTCGAGTAAAATGAGTAATCAACAGTTCGACTCTTTACATACGTATGTATAAAGTAGTTGAAGTTCCTTGATACTTTGAAAACAACGTTGCTATTTTCAAAAATTAAAACGAAATTTTTTACAGAATGTAAAACAAAAATAAGCATTTTCCAAAGCAAACTCTTTTAACGAGCAAAATTATTTTTTTTGAGTAATCATATTTCAAGTAACCCGATTAATCATCGTTTTGAGTAATTAAAATCTTGATCACTCGAGTGATTGATTACCCTGATTAATTGATTAACCAACTTGCTCGAGTAATCGCACAGCCCTACTTTGGAGGCTTTCGCCTTCCCGATGGCTACCCTTACCTCACCGCTGGTGAAAACAAGAGGCGCACTGGGTTTTGGCATTTTGTATAGCCTTCTGGTCTCTCGACGTTTGGCTTTATCCACCGGAGAATTCACAATGAACTGCCGGCTAATGTAGCTCGCGCATCGCTCCGGGTCCGACGAGGCGTGGTCACCAAAGTCTATTTCGACTCTGTCGTCGCGCTTTGTCGGGTTGGACAACGACCTCACGGTTGGCCAAAGCTTGCTCACACCAGAGGCGAAGTTGCAGGTATTCAAATGCTCTTCCCATTTCTTCCGCTTATGTACGTTCACAAGTTGCCGAATCTCCGAGTTGAGATCCCTGATACGGGAATTTCCGGGATCGGCCTGACGAAGGTTGTCGCGCTCATCGGCTAGGACAGCCGCTTCAGCATGAAAATTCGGACGTGAATCCTTCATACATCCTGGTGGGATGAAACGAGCTGCAGCAGCGTTGACAACCCTGCGGAACTTACGTTCACCTACATGAACGTCGCTTGGTAAGGGCAGTGCAGTGAAGGCGCCTTCAGTAACATCCGTGAAGCCTTTCCAGTCAGCTTTGGAAAAGTTGACATAGGCCCGGTGGTCCACGGAAGCAAAGTCGGCAGGTTTATCAATCGAGATGACTATGGGCAGATGATCTGATGCAAGGGTCAGCATAGGTCGCCATGATACGCTGTTTATCAGACCAGCGCTGACCACTGTTAGATCTGGCGAGCTGCAGCAGCTGCCCATAATCCTGGTGGGTGCGTCCTCGTTCATTGTGCAGAATGTCGAATCGTCTGTCTGCTCAACCAGATGTATTCCCCTACGATCATTTGACAGGCTTGAGTGCCAAAGATCGTGGTGCGCGTTAAAGTCACCAACTACGGGTTTCACCTCTGAGTAGCGCACCTATTTCAGGGTGATTTCCTGCCGGGCAGCTGGTGACAGGGGGTATGTATACGTTAAATATTTCGAGCTCAACATCGCCTGACCGGATAGCAATACCCTGACATTCTAGGATGGTATCCCTGCGGTCGATGTCTGCTTCAATGAGACGATACTGCATGGTGTGGTGCGTGATGAACGCTAAACCTCCACCATTATCTCGCTCGCGATCTCGACGGTGCACGTTGTATCCGGCGCAATTCAACAGGGTTGAAATGCCGTGCAACTTCGTCTCTTGGACCGCAGCTATTAATATTCCATGCCTTCCCATAAAGACAGTTATCTCCTCGATCTTGCTCTGGAGTCCGTTACAGTTAAATTGTAGCACCTTTGTGTGCCTTGGGAAACCGATTGTGATGTGTGGTGTTAAAGAGTTGTGTTGCCTGCCGGCCCCCTGCTGTACGTGCTGCAAAAGGGGGTGCTGCCTTGTGGTGGTGGTTGGCGGCGTCGCGGGGGAGGGATGCGACTGGGCAGCACAGCAGTTTTCTACTTTACTCGTTTCGTGTTAAACTGTTATTTGAATTCAGATGTTAACAGTTTGAAACTTGCAAAATTCAGGGTTAAAAAGAAATTACTTCAAGTTTGGGGAAAAGCAAGTTTAAATGTCCCACCCGTCATGTTGGAATTAAAAGCAAATAAAAAAAGCAATAGAACCATAAAATTGTATTTAGCTAAAAATCCCATAATGAGACGCAAAATCCCACGCGCCCTTTTATGGTGCGAAAATCCCAAATTATGGGCGAAATCCCACGAGTTGGCAACACTGGCCCTTGGTCGGGTAAAACCCGAGTCATTCCGGTACGTAGAACCGGCTCTCGTGGGAATGAGAGCATTTCGTACGTCTATAGTGTTAACAAAAAACCAGCGACAATATCAACCACTTGGTCAAGTCTAATTAGCAGCAGAATAGCTGCCCGAAATAGCGCGGCCATAACTTCTACCAAAATGTAAATTACTGTTGTTTTTCACAGAAATGTTCATTAATAACGGCCTTAACCCCAATCAAATTGTTGAATATAATTGTTATAAAACCATAAATAACATTAGGTAATTTTTAGCAAAAAAAAAAACACTTAAAAAAAATATATATAGATATATATTTCATGATCCAGTGGATCGGATCTAAACCAGATTAGTTGGACCACCTCTGAGACACTACCTTTCCGACGCTAAATCGAAATTGGTTGACGTGGTCCAAAGTTATGCGGTAACATACATAAAAAAAAAATATTCCGACGAACTGATAACATCCTCCTTTTTTGGAAGTCGGTTAACAAAAAAAGTAAAATTTCATATACATATAAAAATTTTCATAAAACGAAGTTTTAAAAAGCTTCTAAATTACTTAAAAACTTTACTAAAATTGAAATAAAGATGTATGTATGTATAGTGCCGCACTGAATTACTGGTACAAGCAATTTTTCACAATGCTTGTTGATACTACAACAAAAAACATAAAAAAATCGCTTAACTTCGTGAAAAACTCAATTCAATTTCCGTCATCCCTTGTCAAATTTGGTTTGGAGACAACGTTGACAAGGGATGAAGGTAATTCGTTCCACAATACATGATAGAGAAATTATTTAGTGTGTTTTAAGCTAAAGAAGCACGGCGATATTATTTAACGAGCCACATGGCTTGCGTTGATCGCAGCGTGGCCCTGTGGGTGGTAACTTTTTTCTCTGCAGCTTCTTGACACTCCTTCATACCAGTTGCTCTTTCGGGCTTGCCGTAGGGATGCAAATTTTCAGAGCCAACATCGATACATCGATATTTCGATAACACTAACATCGATGCCGAAAAAAATCGCCCTAAAACTATCGATACATCGATATTTTCCGATGTTTCTCTTTTTAATAAGTATGTTACAGGTACTTCATGATTTGCAGGTTTTTACAGGAAGCTGTTAACGTACGCCACCTTCCATAAGGTTTATTAATGGCGAAAACCGCTTTACCTGTAAAACCTGCAAATCCTGAAATACCTGGAACTGACTTAATGCTGGTTAAAATTTTAAGAAAAACCTAGTGTCCTTCTAAACTGCTACACGTTTAACATTTCAATGGGTGGTTTTTTGAATTTAATTAGATTTCCTTCCAATGTCATAATAGATTTGCTGTTTACGCGCAGATAATACTTACACTCACCTTAAGTCGTGTTGAAATACTGTAACTACGTCATGGAAATCGCCTATGTTCAACGTTGCCAATTGCTTTTATTAAGTGCAGGGCTACCATCACCCGTAATACACTTACCCAAAGGGCTCTGTCCCACGGTCAGTAATTATCACGATATTTGGATCGCGATCCATATTGATGGATTGATGGATCGCGCAAGAATGCTACATGTTCAATATTTATCGCGTCAGTATTTGCATACTTTTTTTGCTGAACTCTTATTATGACGCAAGAAAATATTCTTATATTGTACGTATAATTTACAGATAATGCATTCCACAATTATTTTAAGATATGTTCAATTTGTTTTGAAAGATTTTAAGCCCCGAGAGTGAAGGCAGAGCCGATCGCGTTTTGAAAGTGCTACACGTTTAATATTTATTGACGGTATTGCGATCCGCGATCCAGATTTCAAAATTTTTTGAAATTTTGCGATATGGATCACGATCCATCAATACTGCATACTACACCGTCAATAAATATCGCGATACTTGGATCACGTCAATAAATACTGACCGTGTGACAGAGCCCAAAGAATATAACATAAAGATGTGAACGCAATGGCAATTTTGAACCGAAACTAAAGTCGATGTTTAAAACATCGTTAAAATTGACATCGATATATCGCCAATTTTACGATGTTGAGTAATTTTCAAATATCGATGGTAAACATCGGTTTTTTGGCCGATGTTATCGATGTTTCAGAAACATCGATGCATCGTTTGCATCCCTAGCTTGCCGAAATCCGACTGTTTCTTTGGCGGCGGTAGCTACTGAGCGGGAAATGTAGTTCCACTGCTCTTGTATGTCGGTTTGTTGAAGAGTGCTCTCAGAGAGCAGGTGTGAGAGTAGAGTGGCGAATAAGTTAGCAGCATTTCGACGTTAAGCTTTTCTTGCATTGTTGGGCTCACATTTTTTTCTGCACAGAGGCGGCTACGTTGTTTGACTGCAACAAGATAGTGTTCAGAGCCGATGTTTGGCCCTCGGAGTGTACGTATGTCTAAAACACTAGAAGCAAGCATTCGTCTATCTAGACATAGGCGAACTGATTTCTCGTTTTTCGAGAAATCAGTTAGCCATGGAGCTTGATGGATCTTTTAATGCTGGAATCTAGAACTATATTATACCATGTTTCCGGCCCCGGCGAAGTCTATCAGCTTCAGTCCGTTATCGGACGTTTCGTCGTGGAGGCTGAATTTTTCGACAGTGGCGTCAAAGAAAAGATCCTTTTCTTGCCCACCTTGACATTGGAATAGCAAAGCAAAATTTTTATATCGTGTCGGGGCAGCGCTCATAGAAGAGATCCTTGGACGCCTCGTCTTTCTCTTCCAGCGGGGCAAGGGCACAGATGTTGAAGAATCTCGCTTTGTTGCGGATTGTGGCTAGACGTTCGTCCACCAGGGTGAACGCCAATACTCGGCGACGGAGTCTCTCTCACACCACAAATCCAACACCAAATTTGTAGACGTCGCAAGACCCCCCACATTTTTTTTGCTTTGCCCCGTCCAACGCATTTCTTGGATGACGGTGATGTCAGCTTTTGTCTTTACGAGGACATCAACTAGCGGAGCAGAGGCACCTTCCCCATTAAGTCCTTTATACATACGTTTGCCGTGGTCATCATCCAAACGGGGTCTCATCCGAGGCATGTTTTTATTTT
>NW_023458557.1:66389918-66448938 GCF_013731165.1 Rhagoletis pomonella
TACAAAAACAATAATTTACATGTATTTTGTTTTCGCTTTGGCGGCATAAACTGTCAAAATCTGTAAGAGTGTGTACATACACTCAACACACACATACACAAAATCAGCTGAGCTAGTAACACCACCTTGTATAAATTCGCCTTGATTTTTTTCTTAGATCGTGTGTGAATCGGTAACAAAGTTCGCGGCGAGTAAATTTTTGACAACTATGAGGTGAATAAAATTTAAGTAGCTCATGAGGCTAATGAAATTTTTGACAAATGCATTGAAAATTTTGACAATCGCAAAGATTGATTGTGTGTAATTTTTCGTTAAATAAAAGCTTAAATCGATAAATTGCAATAAACGATGGTAGCTGTTTTCCTAAAATATTAATTTCACTTTAATTTATAATATTTTATTCAGCATAAATCTGCGGTTATCAAAAATTTACTGCTGTTAAAAAAGATTTCATTTCACACAGCAGGTTGGCAAAACTATCTCACCATAGTAAAAATATTATTCAACAGCTTTCCCCATAGAACTTTATTACCGATTCACACACGCCGTTAGAATCGAAATTTGAACTTACAAAAGGTATTTTGTTGGGCACGGTTCGGTTATTTGTACAATAATTTGTGTGATCAAACAATAAAATATTAGTTAAAAATAAAGATTTAAAATTTTCGAAAACAAAGTTATTAATAAATTCGGTTTAAAGTATGGGCTTTTTTGTAAAAAATACTGTGATCAGCGCAGCCAGAGTTGGATTGATGAGGGTTATTTTTTCTAAGCGCGGCCGAAGGCCTACAACGCGGAAAGGTATTTTGCGCAAAAATCCCATTTTCCAATGGGTTCCCAGGGGTGATTTTTCTTAAAGTTTGGACTGTTCTCTTTCTAATGGGTGGGGTTTTATGTGCCACACGCGACCTCTTAGCTACTTGCAAATTGCACTTTATTATACTAAAACTTAATGATCTATAAAACTGCATACCCAATTGTTGCCGTCGGGGCGACTTTAATAAAAAAACACACAACTTTTTTAGCGAACTTTAATAAACTTTATTAGCGATGCGTATATCGCGTTGCGCTTTAAAAATATTTGTGAGCTTGACGCCTCTTTAACTGTTCATATGCAAAAAACCATACCGTTCAAATTCACGGCTGTATATATAGCAGAACTTCAGCAAAATAGAACGGGTGTACATAAGCTCGTACCTAACGGTGACCATTTATACATATATGCATATAAATAACTCAATTGTGATGTCTATGCTTAGATAATTTACAGTGGTGTATTATTAAGTATTAAGTGGTAAATGTACTCATATTTAGCGGCAACACCAATATTTTTCTAGAAACTCAAACAAATTTTTCTTCAAAATTGCTACGGTTCCTGCACTTTGCAATAGAAAAAACATTGTAGATATTAAAAACAGAACAAGTATAAGTTCGGCTAGATCTCCGAAATATTACGCTGTGGGGCAAAAAAGTTTGATGTGGACAAATCAACTTGAGAGCCCAAATATGAACCGATTTTAAGTTTCTTTTTTAAATAAGAGATAACTAAATTTCGCGTCAATCTATCCGTGGCGACTTTTAAAAAAAGGTCTAGTTTTTTATTTATTTATGTTGAAAATTTAAAGAAAAAAATTTTAGTTTAAATGTTCCCACTTTTTTTCGGAAATACTTGAACTTAATTTCAAATGTCTGCAATTATTTAAACAATTATTCGTTAACATTTTTCCATAGGCCACATTTAATTAAAAAATGTATTTTATTTGTTATCGTTACTAGTATATACTATTTTGAAAGCCGTTTTTTACTGTTCGAAATACTCGAGACAGCTGTACCGATATTTTTGAAATTTTGGGCATCAAATCTAGACTCTCCAAGGATGATAATAGAAGAACAATAATTTCGATATATCAAGGGGCGTGGCACCTCACATACAAACTGCAGTTTTCACATAACATATCTCTGGAAGCATTCATCGTAGAGCAACTTAGTATAGAGATATATAATATCAACGCCAAACTCATGGAAAAAATGGGAGTTATTGAAAAAGGGGGCGTGGCACCAACTGAATTTCTCACATTAGAATGTGTGTGCGTGGTGTAAGAAATTCAGTTTGTAGGGGAGGTGCCACGCCCCCTTTTTTGCTAACTCCCATTTTTTCCATGAGTTTGGCGTTGATATTATATATCTCTGTACTAAGTTGCAGCGCTCTACGATGAATACTATCAGAGATATGTTGTGTGAAAACTTCAGTTTGTATGGGCGGTGCCGCGCCCCCTTGATATTTCGAAATTTCTTTTCATCTATTATCACCCTTGGATAATCTGGAGTTGATGTCCAAAATTTCAAAAATAGCGGTACAGCTGTTCTCGAGTTATTCGAACAGAAGAAAAACGAAAAAAAACGCCTTTCAAAATATAAATTAGTATAGGTAACAAATGAAATACATTCTTCAATTAAATGTGTCCTACGGAAGAATGTTTATAAATAATTTTTTAAATAATTGCAGACATTTGAAATTAATTTCAAGTATTTCCTCAAAAAAGTGGAAGCATTCAAACGTAAAATTTTTTTCTTTCATTTCTCAACATAAATAAATAAGAAACCAGAGCTTTTTTTTAAAATCGGCATGGATAGATCGACGCGAAATCAGTTCATATTTGGGCTCTCAAAATTTATTTGTCCACAGCAGATTTTTTTAACCCCACTGTGCGCCGTGTAGCTAGTTATTGGAATGTTAAAATACTCACCACATAAAGCTACCAGAGCAAAAACAAAATGAAAAACATTAGTTGCGTTTTATTTAAAAACAAAATATTTTTATTATGATAAGAAGTAGAAATTTTTATAATACTTTCGGATTTTTTTTTTTTTTTGGTTGCCCTAAGCATTAAAAAGAATTTTTCTTAAATATATAATAATATATTATCAAATTCATAGTAATTAATAACTGCGTGATCACCTCGTAAGATACGTAGAGATTCACCAAAGGTATAAAAATATTCGTACGCTTACGGTTAGCAATAATTAATAACATTGATTTATGTATAGAATATATTTTTATTTCAATTTTTTTGTTTGTGTTTTTATCTTTAATTCAAGTTTTTTCCTCAATAGTAATTACGCTTTTTTGTTTATTAAAAATTTATAAATGCAAAATATGCTTAAATATATTTATTTTTTCATAATTGCTCCTGTTTTTTGTATTACTGCTTTTATTTTTATATAAATATTTACTGAATATTGGATATATATGCTATGGTAGGATTAAAAATGTGCTGGGCAACTACACACAATGTGTTATTAGAATGTTGGTGTTTGACAAAATGGTATGTTTTTCACAAACACATGTACTTACATATATAAATATTTATGTATGTATGTATGTATGTGTATATTCGTACATCATTTAGTCAGAAGCACTGTCGTTTTACCGTTTCCTCTTTCCAATTAGCAATTCGCAATTAGCAGTTTAACGGTTCAGCAAAAAAACTGACAATCGATTCACATTTATTTCAAAGTTTCTTTTTCTTTTACTACAACTACATACATATAAGCTTACTATTGTATATAAAACTTAAACAGATGTTATTAGCTAAATTAAAATACTTAGTTATGCTAATGCAAAGTTAAATCAAATTTGTGTGACTAGAAATTCAAAGTAATTAATATAACAGAAAAATTAAAATATATGCAAGTTATTCGAGTAACTGCTTGCATACTCGTACTCTTTTAAAAATATCTTCACCGTTCACGGTCTAACCGCAATAATAGTAAAAACAAGCGAAAAAATATTTTCCAGCATGAATTGTACCGACAAATTGGAATTGTATCACTATGGTATACGGACGCACATACAGTACGATCGATTACCATATGCAGACTTTATTTTCAGTGCTCCCTGTAATAATCACTTTCGTATCCTTTTTTGTTTTAGAAATTTTGTCTTCATCCAAGATTTGTCAATATGTGTTGATAAAAATCAAATTATGTAATTATATTAAAGACAAACTAACGAAAAACTAAAAGTATAATATACAATTTCGATCAAAATAAAATCGCTATCAGCTCGCACTTTATCATTGAGAACTTACCAATCTTAAGATGATGTCACAATTAGGAAATATTATAATTTAATTTTTCTCGTAATTTTTGGTGGCTTTACTAACTCTCAAAACAAGTAACCACCTCCTTTGAAGCGAGAAATCTAATTAGCCCTTTCTTCATTCCGACTATCGATTCAACTTCATGATTCATTGTACTCCGATTTTTTTTTGAGGTCCTTATCCTAATCATCACATGGACATATAGAATATGTGCATGTGTTGGTTGCTCCTTTAGCTTTTAAATAATAGATCATCCTCAAATTGTTGATGGAACAAACCAATTTAGAAAATCTCGTTCGACTTTTCAAAAGATCTATAAATATTTTTTTAAAATCTCGCGTGTGATATCCAAGAGGTTAGTTATAATTAAGTAACGCAAAGAAATTTCGAAACGAAATTAGATTGGAGAAACCACTTTTCCGACGAATAATGACATAATCATGACGGATAAAAGTCATATTTTTGGCCCCTATTATGAGTTGCATTTCATCTTCGACTGTGGTCGAAATTTCTAATCCAACGAATTTTCATTTGGTATTATGACGCTCATTCGATGAAGAATAGCGCTATTGTGAATTTCGCTCGTTTAGATTGTTCACAATAGTATGTTTTCCGCCGCTGAGAAGTTTTGTTTACAAATCGAGCAAACTAAATAATTTGTGCAAATTAAAATGAAGTTAAAAAGAGAGTTTATAAATGCTTGGTAAAAATGAGTACAACGAAGTTCTGATTCAACGATTCGTCAGAGGATGAGAGCTCAGTAAACTGGCCAGGAGTAGAAAGCGTTTAAGTGAGTTTAAGTGTATTCGTTTTTTGGGCTCTGAAGCAATGACGAGGGACCCAATAGTCCCTATAGTCAGGTTATTGCTCTTAGTATGTTATATTCCAACTGCTGTGAGTAATCTTCAGATATGTCCAACGTTGCTCCACTGATACACGTATGGTAATACCACTGAGGGCCAGAACCACGTGCGAAAGTTTCTGCTTATGAAATGTTATATCGTTTTTAAAATGTATATTGTGATTTTTTGGTTGGAGACTTCACGGCCCACAAGTAACTAGGTTATTCATCAAATTTAATAATTATTAATCAGAATGTATTAATTCTGTATGTATTTAAATGGCAGGGAACTAAGTCCTCGTATCACCACATTATTTAGAGATTAGAGTTTTAAATAAAATTTATTTCTGTAAAAAATTTCATTATTTCATTTCTAGGAACAGTTATGTTAATGAGTTTTTTTTATTTCACAGTTAACTTGTTCATACGACAGTACCGTTTCAGCGGTACGCATTTAACATTTTCATTAAGTTGCAATCTTTATATTTTTTATATCAACGTGTATTACTTTACATATGTAATTTTATTTTATATATATTTGGGGTATTCACAACGATGTCGTAAACTTTAAACACTTTAAAAACATATTAAGGGGTTCGAAAAGTACCATCAAAGTTATATTATGAATTTTCGCAGTGTTAAAAACAGTTGGTTGTGGTTTAAAGTTCAATAAACGTTTATTTGGGCTTTTAAAGTTTACGACATACAACAATACGACACTTACGCACCGTTGTGAATCCCTCAATTATCTTCAGTTTATTCAAACTTAAATTTTTGTGTTAAATCACAAACATTTTATTTTATTTTCTTTCGCGAATTACGATTACTCGAACCGCATGGTCGAGCATAGTCTTTAGAATATATTTTGACACGTAATATATTAAGGAAATTTGTCTAGATTTATTAATGACTTCCGACTGTCTAAAGAGGCGTTTGTAATCCTGCTGCCCCCTAAAGAAAACCTGCTGCAGCAATGCTTCCGAGCCAAATCTATTTAAAATATTTGAAAACTATCAACAGCTCTACGATCGTGGCAACTGAGTATTGGCATTTTTTTGGAAACCAGTCTTTCGAACCTGTGTATAGTATTCACGACGTTGTTACACCTGCATGAAATTAATAAAAATAGTTTAAAATTAGTTTCAAGCCGCCTAAACGTAAGAAAAGAAATGCAAAATCATACATTTCTCCCAATTTTCTATTTGCAGCATAATTTGCGGCATCGAAAGAAAAATTCTGTTCGACAGAAAATTCGATACTCTACGAAAATTCGACACGATTGCATAGCTCAAAATACGAATTTCACATTCCATCTTCGATCTTTGATGCCCAGCGAAGATGAAAAATTGAATGCTACTCATAATAAGGGCCTTTTTTTAAACTGCGGAAATACCAACGATTTAATATCGGTGATTTTTTAGTAATTTTCATAATTTATAATAGCAATACTGAACATTTTACATTATAAAATTACAAAGAGATTATTTCAATGTCATGAGATACAAACTGACAACACAAACTGATTCTTCAAATAGCCATTTTTTTCCCAGACCTCGACAACCGAGTCTACATTACCGGAACAGCTACAACACTTCCTAACCCTAAAAGAGCTGGTTATTTTATACAAGCCCGATAATGCGAAATATTCAACATCCTACCTCATTCAAAATTTTGTTTAATTGAAAACTGTTTCCGGAAAGTTCGTATTCGGAGAAGCAGGAGCAAGCCAACAAAACAAGTATTAAAAGAGATAGTCATGTCATTAAATTCTGTCAACTCTTACAAATCTGCTCTGTGTAACTTAGGACTCTGTAAACGAGGCACGGTCATTCGGATGTTTTTTCGGCATGTTGGCAGCAACATTACCGTGTATCCTGACTCCCACTCCTCCCATTCAAAACGAGGCCAATTCAGTTAGTACATTGAAAACTCTTGACTTAAGAGCATGTCGTGCTAAAAATTTCGATCCAGTTGAGATATTCAATACGGTTAAAAAAGTGTTGAAAGTTTAAAAGGTTCAAAGGAGGGGCATGCTGAAAAAGGGAGTCTGTACGACAATGGCAGATCTGTCAGGAAAGGGATGACGACTATGTTGAACTTTCCCTCGACAGTCGGGACTACGTAACCGGACCAACCCAAAAACTCTGTAGGGAATTTGTAAGCTGTTACAACAGCAATGACTATGTTGAAAACTAAATTAGATATATACAAATGCAACCATATAAGTTTTTTTATAAATTTTCTCAAGCCTACACAAATTGCGTACACTTGCTTTCTGGACGTGCCTCATACATGAACACCGCCTATAAGGGGCAGAGCATTTTTTCGACAGGAATTTCAATATTATCGAAACTAGTTGGATTGAAAACTTCGATTACTTCTCAGTCTCTTGGTTGCCGTGCAAGGCAGTACAACCCAAAATATATCGACACCTTTGAACAAAACTATCGTATAGAGTCCGACCGATTCCAATATTTTTTCAGGTACCGATGCCGATGCTGTTTAATCGGCTTATAAGGAAAGAATCGGCAGATGCCGATGCCTATGCCGATTCCATAAAAAATTACAAATAAATGTATTAACTCATAAAATCAGTTAATTTAACGGAGATAACAAAATAAAAGAAAACAATTAACTGAATTAATTGGCTTGTTATGCAACATTGCTTACACATGTATGTACATACTTATATATGTATGTGTAAAAATATATGTACATTATATAGAAAAACACTTTTTGATATGGAGCTTTTCGTATTGTACCAAAATACACTATTTTCCATTCAATGCATAAGAACTTTTATGCTAGGTATGTATGTACATTAGGGTGGTCCAAAAACAGTAAAGTCGCAATTGCAATGCTCTCACCCCCTAGGATTGTTCTATATCGAAAAAAGTATACCCCATTTTTTTTTTTTTTTTTTTTGAAATCAAAAAAAATTTAGAGGTCACTCAAATCGCTCAAAGTTTTCCATGTATTTTTATATGGGAAGAATAAATTTTTTCGTAGTAATGGTAAAGAATTCTTGAAAGTCAATATTTTCAATCGGAAAGCTCTGGTTCTCTTCAGGAGACTTTCAATAATAATACCCAATTGTTTATTTAACCATTTTTTCATACTAACGATTTTTTACTGGTCGCCCTATTGCATTTTTCGGGGTTTTTGTGGGTTTTTGGCGGACCTATAAATTATAGTTGCAATGAAAAAATGATTTAATAAACAATTGGGTATTATTACTGGGAATCTCCTGCATATAAACAGAGCGCTCTAGTTGAAAAATATTGATTTTTAATGATTCCATACAATTTCTACGAAAAGTTGTTTTTTTCCCCATATAAAATACATGGAAAACTTTGGACGCTTTGGGCGACCTATAAATATTTTTTGCTTTCAAAACAAAAAAATAAGGGAATATTTTTTTTCGGTATGGAACAATCCTAGGGGGTGGGAGCACAAAAATTCCGACTTTACTTTTTCACATGCATTTTTGGACCACCCTAATGTACATACATATAGTGGTCCATAAAATGAAAGGATTGCCATATTTTGACCGGTTTTGGCATTTGTCTTTTGTTTATTTAGTGTTTATTATATTTGTATAAAAGTCCATATAAATTCAGATTTCAAACTTTGTACAAAAATTATAAAAATTTTGCTTATTTTCTCCAAAATTCCAAACGTTTTAATCAGAATTTTGGTATGCAGTTGTGTATACCATTTAATTCTAGTATAATGTGCAAGTTTCAAGCTGCTATAAAATCCCGTTAATTTTTGTCAATTGTTTTTGCTGGTAGTGCCCTCCATATAAAAGAAAATTGTCGAACATACTTTTGTATGGAAAAACCGTGAAACATCTTCAAAAAAAAAAATAATAATAATTTTTGAGAGCTGTCTGCAAATGTTTTTTGATGTTGGCTGTTGTCTGTCGCTTCACCTGCACATATGAAAAGAAATTCAAATAATCGGCAAAGAATCGGCAAAAAAAGGCCGATACCGATGCTCAATTTTGTGCCGATACTAGCCGATGCCGATTAATTGGTTGGACTCTATTTTGTTTTACAACCCATAACGCATCACCTGTTCAAATATTACGACTTATATCCCAAAAGCAACTCCAAAAATTCACTGTAAATTTTATCGTATGTGACAATTCATTTTTTCTTGTGAACGAAATTATCATATGTGCTAAGAAATTAGAATATAGAGAGCTTACAAAAAAATCTTGCGTGATATTTCTCAATTATCACAGCAAATCTATACTTTGGTACTGATGGTGCTAGCCAAAGCAGAGAAGAACACAAAAAAGACTTTCCAGTAAGATTTGGTTTGGTTACGATAATTTTGCGCAAAGGGTTCGATAAACTTAGTATGGTGGGAATTTGGTAAGAAATAACTACTGGTTTTGTGTATTGAAGTGTGTATGCACACTTTAGAGGCGATTATAGCGTTCATCGTCATCTTGATGGCGGTAATCTAACTAAATATTCAGCCCAGACCTATAGTATACGTATAGATGTTAACGCGTAATGGAAGGATCTACATTTATGTAAATTACACAGCGAAAGGTACATACTTAGATGGTTGTTTATTAGAAACATTGCGTTCGCATAAATGATCTCAGAGGGCTACCACTGACTGATGAGGGGCGAACGGTATGAGTAAAAAACTTGTTTCTGTCATTTCGGATGTGGCCGCCACCAGGTATCGCTCTTGTGTCCCTCTGAGTTGAGGTGCGCAAATACTTCTTGTCTCAGCCTCGCTTATTGGAGGTTTTCATTCGAAGGGGTTTACGTGGCTGCTCCGAAAGCCAACACACAACAGAAACCGGGCCAAATCCTCATGCAGTAGTTTACCCTACATCTAAGAATAATGAAGAAGAGGTGATAAAAACACAAAAAACTACAGAAATCACTACAAATGCCATAAAACGAAGAAAAGAAATAAAAACGCAAATTGATTTTTTCTGAACAAAAATTAAACTTTACTTTTACAAAAAATATACAGAAATAACAAAACAAACAGTTAATAAAAATAAAAATTAACTTTCATGGACAAATATAGGCTGCATAAAAATACTTGTTATAAAAACGTTACACATTACAAGTTTCCATTGTAAATCTTACTTGCTGTTTTTTTTTTGTTTCTTTAAGTTTCAACATTGTAAATTTTTAAATGCAAATACAAATACACAAAAAACATTACTACTGAGAAAATCAATGTTTTACATTTACACAAGATATTTGAGAACACTTCAAAATAGGATACAACGAATATAATAGTGAGTTAAACTTAGCAATAATACCCGAACGGTAAGGAAAAACAGTTGTATTATATAGAATATAGGGAAGGGAGAGGGAAGTTGTAGGGGACAGCAGGTATTAACAATTAAATAAAAAAAAACTTATATTTAAACAGAATCTATGCAATATTGGCGGGAACATCATGCTGGTGCAAACTTTTTATGTTTGCGTACAACTTTAAGCAGAAGTGTTACCTTACTTATGTATTACGCTTTTTTATTGATTTTTTCACAAATGCAATACATTGGTTTACGAAGCGGTAGAAAAATATAATGCACTACTAATTTTATGTTATAATTCATATTTTATGGGGTTCTCATAACCACACATGTGCTAATAAAGCAATGGACATTACAATTGCTGAATAGCTTATATTTGTTTTAAATTTCGTTTTTCGTTAATATTTTGCATGCTGGTCTGTTGCTCGACAAAGATTAATCAATAAATAATTCAAAATTTAAGAATAATTCATTTAAGTGTATAAAGTAATAGGAGCGTTTCTATAAACAAACAAAAATAACACGACTCACAGTAAGCATATATAAATAGAAGTTACTACCATGAAATGCATTTTCATAAAAAGTTATTAACTTACTTGTACCCATCGAAAGTACCAGCGCAACTTATATGTATATGTATGTTTATTTTAAAAACACTTACTAAAACGTATAATAATATTAAATTCAATAGAGAAATTCGAAATAAAATAGACAACAATATTTGAAAAAATGGATAAACAGCATCAGCAGGACCGACAACCGAAAATCTCGGCGGCGTTACATATGTACATACACATGTATAGTGTATGCTGATTTAATATAAAAATAATTAATCAATATAATAATAAACAACTACACTTGCATATATGGCATATCTGCACGTATGCACATATGCACATATGTATGAATGCATGTGTGTATGTACCCACGTACATATGTACGTACATTAGAGAAACGCACAACGCTGCTATATGGTTTTTATCAGCTAATCATTACAATAATTACTTTGATTATATTACTACTCGCACGCTACTATTTCAAATACCAAGAGAGCATTTTAGTATTTTATATTATAGTAATAATAATATTAATAAAGGGCCAACAATGGGGCAGTCAATCAATTCATCAGTGTTTACTAGCATATTTCTTCCATCTAGTACATATGTACTTACATACATACATATGTATGTACATATGCATATATGTACGTTCTTTAATGGGAATGGTATTTTTTTAATGCATTTAGTATTCGATATTTTTTTAAATCGAAAAATTTAGGTATTTATTTATGTGTATACGCTTTAGGTAGTTCATCGGTAATCGCACCTAAAACTATTAGTAGAAACATAGGCATTTATGAGTCTATTGGTCGGTATTTCCACATTTTTTTTGTTTTGTTTTGTTTGTATTTACTTATGAAGTAATGATATATAAAAGCCAACAATTACATTTAAACATTTTAGGTTTTACTTTCATTCTACTGATTTCTTCTTTGTCAATACTTACTTATAAGCTACATATAAGAGTAAACATCAATCTTACAAATGCATACAAAAATATTAATATATATTTTTTTTTTTAACTCTTTTTTTATAAACTCTTTAATTCGTTTCGGCAGGAGGAATATAAAAAGCCAACTTTCGATAGATAGCATAAAAATAATTGCGCAACCATAAAGTTGGTAGATACATTTTAATGATAAAAAACAACTACTTTCTAAACCCATGAAAAACATTTTTTGTTTTGTAATATTAGAAAACATCGCAGCGAAACATGGAGTTGCACACACATAGCGGCACTTACAACATTTGCATTTGGATTTGCAATTTGTTTTTATGCATACGTACATATGTACATATGTATGTAAGTATGCCGAAATGCGCGGCGTGTAATTTTAAATTTCAAGATTTTGGTTTTAAAATTCCCTAAATGAGTCACTCTTCATAAGTTCTTAAAAAACTTGTTTCGCTTTAACTGTTTTTTTTTTAGTTTCTCCCCTTTTTTTAATTTTACTTCAGCTTCAGTAGATGCTGTTTTATATATTTCATATTTTGTTATGTTTGTCTTGTATTTTTGTATTTATGTTAAAGGTAGAACAGTCTAAACGTTACAACTGTAAAAAAATTAAAATAAACTTAAGCAATAAATATTAATAAAAAACAGTTGGATATACATACATACTATTTAAGTGTTTATGTAAACTACAACGGAGTATTTTTATTTGCGCTTGTTAAGTAACAATTAACTTTTTATTAAAGTAACTCAAAACCTATTCATATGTGCATACATAGTTTCTCATAGATTTGCATGCGTATATAAATGTATGCATATATGAATGAATGCAAAATGCAGACTTCACAATAGGTAAAAAACAATTTGGTGATCGATCTTACTCTATCGCAGTCATATCTAATTCCAATAACTAAAAACTAGTACCAAAACAGTGAATAATAGCCTATTTTAGATGTAAGTATGTATATTTTTAACACTAATTTAAGCGTTGCAAAATGCAAACAAAAAAAGCAATTAACTAAGCATTTAAGTATAAACTAAAAATGTGACAATCAATTTCGCGTTCGATTCGATTAACATCTAACTCAAGCATACAAATATTACTTAGTAGATTTTTTATATACATATGTATTGTGTATGTAGTTTAAGATTTTAAACGTATCAGAGCCATCATTCCATAAAATATGAAATGGTTATTTAAATTTTATTGCATGCATGTATTTATGTATTATGCTTGTGTATATATTTACGTAAAACCTACTTTTTTAGAAGCATCTCCCTCATTATACATACATACATATTTCATATATATACATGCAAAAATATGTATGTAGTATACATAAAATGTATGTATGTACTTTATGTATGTGTGAGTGTGTGTAAGAATGTGTGTATACATACCATACCCATATGTACAAATATATGTATATATTATAAATTTTAATGCATATAGAACAACTATATGTATGTATGTATGTATGTATATATTTCTAGATTTTACAAATAACATTTAAACTCACATACGACGACTTAATCGCTTGAATGTATGCAAGTATGTATGTAGATGCGTTTATGTATATGTATACGAATGTTTTTAAAATCAGTCATATAGTAAAATATTTGTTATCCATTGAACATTTATTTAGGTGTATAGTATATATATACATATATATTCTATGGATCTACTTAGTTAATAGAAATATGCAGTTTCAGTAGATATTTTTAATTTAAAAACAAAGAAAAAAACAGTTTCTTAATTATAATCTAAAATTTTTTTTAGCATTTGCTTTGCATATTTATGTTGAACTACACTCGTATTAATATGTAAATATGTATGACGCTGGAATTAGGTTGTGCTTGTTGTTAGTATGTATTTATGTATGTAGGCTATATAAGTGTATAGATATACGCTTTTTAAAATGCATGCAGATACATACATATAGTCTTGTTTCAATCTGTTTAGTACTACATAACGAAATATGCGTGACCACTTTCCAACGGATATAGTACATATTACAGCAATATGACCATATATATATTTATGTACGTAGCTTAATAAAAACACAAAAATATTCTACTTCTTAACAGCTACATATGTATTTATGTATAAGCTAATACATGTAGCGTTGCATTTTAAATTGATTTTAAATCATTTCAAACTTTTTCCTATCTTAAATTGACCGCAAATTTTCGGTTTGAAAATACTTTACAATTAAAATATCGTCAAATTACCTAAATAAACGAATACTTCATAAACTATCCAAATCGATAGTCGATAAAGCATACACATACTCATTATATGTTTGTGTGTATGTATACATACATATGTGCAGGGAGTGAGCCATATTAGTAGAGCTTATCTAGCAGCTATTAAAAGTCGTTTTTTTTTTTGTAATATTCATTCCAAGTAAATTGTTGCAATGCAATCCTGAACACACAATATGAATGCCCGGGCCGCCTAAACATTTAAGCCAAAGGCTTGTAGATTTGTTAGAAGACGCTGAATAATTAGCAGCAGTTCTATTTTAAACTGGCCTCTTTGAAACACTTTAATTATAGCAGACTCGCTCCTTCGGGAGGCCCAACACTTAAACGAAATTAAGGTTACTATTTAACGGGGAATAAGCAAAGCGTGAACTTGGGATGAATATATGCACAATATTGTATCCATAAAGGAATGTTTCCACATCGAAATAGTTTGTAAAATAGAAAAAATCACTTTTGTGCGTTTTTTAATCCCATACGCTACTTAATGTGACTCGCTTTGTACATTCATATCGATTATACAGTTAAAGTACTCGTATTATTTTTATTACGGAAATTTAATTAATATAAAAGCTGTTTTGACAAAACGCATTAGTGCAAACCATACAACTCTTTAAGTTCTAAATCAAAGCAGATAAGCTTATCCTATCTATGCAACTTATTTGGAAATTTAAATTTCTACATGTTTGCTCTCATTGAAAATTAATTTATGCTTTGATTTAGAAATAAGAGGAGCTAAGGCTTTGCATTAATTCTTTTTCGAAAACCGCCACATTTACATGGTATGTACATACATACATACATGCATGTAGACTTTTGACAAATAAACCCATTCGGCTCTCAGCTACAAGCCAACTGTCAAACAACAGCTGGTAAATTGAGTTGAATACTTAGCTAAGGGTAAGTAGATACTTTAAATTTTTATTAAAATTTAATAATTTAGCACATCGCACATAGCAACCGAAAAAAGTTAAAAGAGATGAGCCATTTATTTTGAAAGTGGTATAAGTCATTTCCTCCACTTGTACTTAAATAGTTCGTTACTTCTAACTGAATGCTCCTGTATATCGTTCTACCGTCATAAACTTATGACGAACCGAATAACAGACGCATTCTGAAACAAGTAAAATTGGTTTTAAAGTACATACATATATGTATTAGCACCAGCAGATGTCACTTTTTACAAAAGGAAAACCACATCCCGTGTAAAGACAAACGCAATTTGCTTATGTACAAAGTAGATGCAAAACAGATAGAATCATCTGAGTTTGGTTTATTTCGTTTTCACAGAATCAAGGCGAGTTCATATAAGGTGGTAGTGGTGGTACAAAAAACAAAAACTAACATGTATTTTGTTTTCGCTTTCGGTACACAAATGTCAAATTTCAGCCATTCTTCGCTCAAGGAGGAAGAGCGAAAGAAAGTGCCAACACTCTTCCTTCGCACTCACTGATAAGGAGTTTTGACATATGTGTACCGAGGCGAATTAGGTCGGTGTTATGCAGAAATTTTGTTTGGCAAACTGCGTGCAATTGTTGTTGCAGCAAACTCGGAGAGAGCGAGTTTGGCGACTCTCACAGCAAACTAATTTTGTTTGGTCAAACTGCAGCAAATTCGGTGTTGTCATATACAAAAATTTTAGACAATTGTTGCTATACACATAAAATTGCCGTGATACCGAAAGCCAGAGAACTTAATTTATGCTGTAGGAGCTTCAAAGATTAGGGCACAGTTAATTGCCTATACGATATCATAAAAAATATATTAATTGTGCGCATTATGTACATCTGAAATTCTCATTTCGTGCTGGCAATAGCCATGAAAACCATAATGAACGTGCAACCCTGTGCCAAACTCGGCATAACCACCTCCGAGCAAACTAAGCAGCCGCCATTTAATTTGGCAAACAAAAGTTTGTCTGCATAACACCGCTTTAAGGTCGGTTCTGGCAACACCACTTTATATGAATTCGCCTTGCAAAAAACGTAATTTTAAATATGTAATTAAATGCCGTCAATTTGACAAACAGATGTAAATGACGTAAATACATATGTATGGAAAATTACATTTTCAGATCCAAATACATATCGCGTGAAACCATTTGAAATGATCACTGAAGTCAAACGGTATATCAAAAGTCGAAATGCATATATGTACACACATGTGTATGTATGTATAAGCACGTGTGTGTATGCAATAGACTTTAATGGCCCTATTGTGTATGGCGACTGATCGCCGATGGGCAACCGTATACTAAAATTCGCATTACGTATGGCTACTGGCTACTGAATGTCGGTTACTGAGTCTAGTAACGGAATTTTCTGTTTCCCGCTATCGATGATTTTGTTATTTGTTCCCATAAATTGTTCAACATATTGGAGCAAAGTTGCCAATTACTTGGAAAAGTTCATGTCAAAAAAGTAAATACGCATATTTTCTGCGCTTTTCTGTATACTTAGATTAATCGCTATACATAATACAAATTACGATACTGGAAGCCATGGCTACTAGACCAGCAACTAGACCCCAGTCGCCATACATAATAGGGCCATTAAATTATACACTCCGTTGCAAAACTATAAAAATCCACTACAAATATTTGTGTAGCAGGCGTAAAGAGATATGAAAAAAAAATCTTCTATGGCTTTGGCATAGTGGGAACTACCTTTTGATCGGGTGATTTTTTTTTTTTACCATTACGAAATTGGCAAGAAGTAATATAACCGAAAAAGTTAATATATAATTAATATAAATATATAGATATATTGAAAAGGGTCGAATTACTGATCGAGATGAGCAAGGTTTCGGAATACGCGATATTGCTTCGAAAATTGGAAGATCGCACGGGCTCGTTTCTTGTTGTTTACGAAAAAAGATGAATACGGGATCAAAAGGGCAGGCGGGAGGAAAAGAAAGTTGACCAGTCGCGATGAGAGAATAGTTGCACGTGCCGCTAGTAATTCAACTATTAGTTGCCAGAAGCTAGCAACAAAATGTTCAGTTCCCGTAAGTCGGCAGACAATTTGGAGGGCTTTAAAACGCACTTGCCACAAAGTGTATGGGATTCGCTGGGAAAAATATGGCAACTAATTGGTATTCTGTAAGTAAATTAAACGTGGATACTAATTAAGAAATTACTATAGAAAAGTCGTCTTAGATTATCTTTTCAGATGAAAAAAAAGTTCAATCTCGACGGCCCGGACGGATTGAGTGGATATTGGCAAGACTTCCGTAAAGAACCGTCGAATTTTTTCCCGACGCAATTTTGGAGGGGGAAATGTGATGGTATGAGGTGCTATAATATCCGATGGTGCACTCGAGCGGCTATTCTGTTCCAACAAAATTAAGAGTTCGGACTGCGTTGCCATTTTGCTGAGTACAAGCCTTTCATTGACCAAAATGGAAGAAATTGGATATTTCAGCAAGACAATGCTGCAATCCATACGAGCAAAGAGACGAAACATTGGTTAGAGAGCAACAATATTTGAACCCTAGGATGGCCAGCATGCTCTCCTGATCTTAACCCAATTTGAAAACTAAAATTGGCAATTTTGCAAGAGTGGAATAACTTGGGCTCTAATTTGTTAAAAACATTGTGCTTAAGTATGAGTTAGCGCATATTTGAGTTGATTAAGGTAAATGGAGCACAAATAAAATATTAGATTTATACTTTTTAGTTTATATTACTTTTTGAAAATTTTGTATTGGTTAAAAAAAATAAACCACCCTGCTACACAAATATTTGTAATGTATTTATAGTTTTGCAAGTGCCGCAAATTTTAGAAAATGCTATGCATAACCTGCTTCTAGTAATAGTTTGAAGTCCATTAAAAATGTCTAAATATTTTCCAATTCTGCACCTTAATTCATTAATAAACTTTAACATCACTGACTGCAGACTACCTACATAACTCTCACTCTGTTATCTGCTATATGAAGTCTATTTTTTTTTTTTTTTGTTCTACAACATTGATACTAACATGTATTTGGCTCTGTAGAAGCCCCAGCGCAGAACAAATGAGATCAATACTTTCAACTTTTACTTTTCTATAATATACTTAAAAACGCATGGTGGAGGGAAAAAATTGGTCAATATGCGCATCACTGAACAAAATTTTGAAAATAAATAGCGAGATATAGAAAACAACTTTTCAACAAACAAACTAACATTTTATGGTAAAATATAGAGTAAGAAAATTATATGTATAACATAGACATAGTTTACTTTTACTTTTTGCACACTTTTTGGTACTAGTCAACACAACTTTTGTCCTAACACCATTAATATGTCTGCATAATTTGGGATCAACGTTTTGTAATTTTTTTTTTTACTATTTAGTAGCATATTAACAACCAACGTTGCTATTTTCAATCTTTACTTTTGCATTTTTATATCAAAGTTTTTTCACTTCCACTGTTACATTTTTTTTCGTGGGTTGGATCTGTATTTCATTTTGGAGTTTTAATAACATTTATCAAAAATATAAACACTACTTACAGAATTTCGAACGGTTTTTTTTTTTATTTTTGTTTCAGTTATCAATCTTTCGGTTCTTTTTACCACATTATCCCCATCGTTTGTGTTAATAATAATTTGTGCCTTTTGTCCGTACTATTATGCATTTTTTTTAACTTTTCTTCACTTTAAAAACATTCTACATCTCACGATTTTTGGTATTAAACAACGGCTTAATAAGTTAGTTAAATGTACATATGTGGTAAGTAATAACTCAGTTTGCAGCAGTGTTGATTGATTCCAAACATTTAAATAGACTGTTTTGCTTAATTATTTTGCTTCTGTCTATTAATGCGATTTTCGCTCTTGTCACTATGTAGTTTTCTTTTTTTAATTTTACTGTGCTTTATAAATTTCCCAAAAACATTTTTTTAATAAAATCCTTGTTATACATATTTCATAGTGATCCGTTATAGATACAAAACTTCTCCATAATCGGCATATTACCAGTAACCGTAACAATACAAAATTTTATCTGCATTCATAAGTGTGTCAGCATATAAAAATGATTGGGTAGTGATGCAGCAGATGCTGTACTATTTTTTATTTCTTTCTATAACAGTATTCAATGTTTTTTGTTTTGCTTTATGCTTTACATATAAAACAAAAGTTCGTAAACACAGTTTTATATATTTTGAGTTGGCAATTTTTTTCTTTTTGTATGTATGTATACATTTACTTTTTAGATATATATGTAATATATACATATTCATGTTTAAATGTGTGAATCGTTAGTATAAAACAGATTTGTTACCATTGTTTTTTGTGTTGAGATTCTTAAAAGCGTTATGTATTACTTATGTAGTAGTTGTTTATATACATATGTATGAATATGTACATAAATATGGTAATGCATTTGACTTTTCTTTATTTTTGCTGGAGTTTCCGATTCCATTAATATATGCACGTATGTTTATCGATCAAATTCAACGTTTGCTTGTAAAAACTAGAATCTGAATTAATTACTTTTCACCTAGGTCGGGCCTTATTAACGTTCAACGACTTTGAAAACTATTTTTTGTAACATTCATGGATTACATTTACAAATACTTTATAGAGATTACTGTCGCAGATGTAAGTAATATTTAATGACCAAAAATTATTTCAACTAAGCGTACTTTTTTATACGTCGCTACCAAAAACATTAAAGAAAAAATATAATAATAAATAAGTGGGGTCGACGACGACGATTAAATATAAAACAGATGATTAAAGTCTGAAATTTTGGGAATCGAAATTTCTCAGCCAGTGTTGCAAAAATGCATAAGTGCGGATAGACAGGGGTAAGCAAGCACACAAGTCTACACATTTTGCTGTTAAAATACTATATTGAAAGTCCACTTTCCCGTATAAACACCGAAAAAGTCAAAAACACTTTCCTAAATAAAAGCGCAGCTGGAAGAACGCAAATCGCTTTCTAGAAATAATTTCAACTTGCTGGTGCTGCACCAACAATTTTCATTTCTGCTGAAAGCCAATTGAGTGCTGCCATGTGGCGCGGTTTTTGGCGAATTTTTATAAAATTTTAAATATGATATCAAAAATACGTGTAATTAATTTATTCTACTGATATGAAGTATGTATTTAAATGACTGTTTTGTGCGTGTTTTTGCATTTTTAGTAAATTTTTCAGCTCTTTAATTTTGCTACAAGAATAAAAATATCTGGTAACACAATTGAAAGTGCAATTTCTGCATTCATCGTGTAAAAGGATAAAAAATAGTATCGCAATGTTTGATTTTCTGAATTTAAAACTGGCTTCGAAAGTCACTTTCTACATGCAATATATTTCTATAAAATGAGAAATATAAGAAAGCAGTTGCATGAGCAGTCACACATTGTATATAAAGTGTCTTTCGAAAGAGGTTTTTAGTTTCCGATAGGGGAATCGCAGGGAAAATTTCTGAAAATGCTTTTTGGCTGTTCAAACAGCGAATGAATTTTCGGTCATCTTTTTCGATACTAAAATGCAACCGTGGACCGCTTTGCCGGGTGCTCGTTATTTCTCTTCGTTATAATAAACGTTATTTTAAGGTTTCGGATTTACATAATTACAAGATTTCTGATACTTTATTCAAAAGTATGCGTTATTATTTCTCACAAACTCGCGATCAGTGTCACACGGCAACGCCCGACAGCACTTGCAGCAGAAATAAAAATTGCTAGAGCATCACGGGCAAGTTGAAATATATTTTCGAAATCGATTTTCGCTCTTTCAATTGCAGTTAAATCTTGCAACTTTTATTTCTGAAACTGATTTCGTGACGTGGAACTTAAATTTCTCTTTCTGAATTTTGAAGCGAATTCCAAAAGTCGGAAAATCTTGAGTTTGACAAGACTTTTCAAAACCCCTTACATCAAAAAACTTTTTTTTTTCCTAAAATACAAATGTTTAGTAAAATAACGCTGAATTTATAGATATATAACAAATTGGCAATCCATTTTTCTTTTTGTAAGTTTTGATAAACAATTTTTTTAATTCACTAAAGGCCATTCCAAATAAATTCTTATTAGACGACCTATTCACAAGATGCTTTTTCACGTATGCGTTTTTGTTTATTTTCTTAAAAAAAATCATCATCGATCTTTTACGTGGTTTGTAACTTTTCCTTGCGTTTTTCTACGATCAAGCGGCCAGTTTTTTTTGCTCATTTAGGATGATGGTTGTTAATAGACTTTAGAAATATTGATATTTTATTAAAAGCATTCATCCACCCACATTTTTATAAACGAGTTAAAAAAGAAAACAAAAACTCAATTTTGTCGACCGTGCGTGTTTTCTACTCTGTAATTTTTATTTAGTTTCTGGCATACGAGCTCGATACGCATGAGTTTAAACTCATGGTGGAAAGTCGTCGTGTAAATAGGGTCTAATAAAGAACTAGCAAGACTTAAAAAATAATAAATAGAATTCCATACATTTCAAAGGATTCTGAGATTTCGCCGTCACTCATGGCAAATACATTCGATGAGAAATTTTGGATTTAAAAAAAGTAATTGCATTGGTATTTCTTTCTTATTTGCTCTCAGATGGGAGCGCTAGCATAGATAGTCTCAGAATAGTTTTAATAATTTCCCTCCAAAAAATACTTCTTATTCGAAAATACGTGGTGAAAGTAATTTTTATAATAAAATATAAATAATATTATGTAAAGTTTAAAAACTCAATGCAAAAAAACAATTAGTATCCACATGCCAAAAACTAAAAAATCTGACAAACCTTAAAATAAAACACATATTTATGCATAAAATATACAAAAAAATTAAACAATGAAAAACTGTGTATTTAAACATAAATGCATAAAGAAAATATTGAAAGAAAATATTATAATTATTTAAAAGAACGAAGAATTTTAGAATATGAAATTTTGAGTATAGTATACACTTCCGACATATGTACATGTGTACATACCCAGCCATTAGAGAAACGTACTTTTTGTCGACAGTGCAGTTTTTGTACATTTTTCGTATCCGGAAACGTTCAGAAAATGATTTCCATATTTGTTCATTTTTCGTATCCGAAAATTATTTCAAAACAATAATTTTAAAATATTTGTTCAAGCTGAGCATTTGAAAACATGTATACGTATTCGCCAGTAGCTGAGTGTGCAGAGAAGTGAGCTACTATTTGTTAGCTTTTAGGAGGTTCCATGTGCGAATTTCGTCAGAAGCAACACATTAAAATTATTTATTAATCGAAATAATTGCTAAAGCTTAAATTTGTTTTTTGTTTGGTTGCCTATAACTATGAACAAGTTTTTGTGAAGTTCATAATAAAATCGTTTTCAACGAAAAGTTGAATCAGACAAATTTCAGGAAAACAGACGAAAAAGTATCCGTTTTACAACCATTTTCGATAGTTTTCTGCACATACGTTTCGGATGAACACTTTAGTGGAAGAATTGATCTGAAAAACGTCCGAAAACGGAATCGGAAAACGGATGAAACATCAGGTTTTTATACGAAATTGTTTCCATTTTTGGATACGTTTCGGGATATTTTGCTGGCTGGGTATACATATATGTCGGCATTAATTGAATGAAGTCTACATACCCAGCCAGCCAAATATCCCGAAACGTATCCGAAAATGGAAACAATTTCGTATAAAAACCTGATGTTTCATCCGTTTTCCGATTCCGTTTTCGGACGTTTTTCAGATCAATTCTCCCACTAAAGTGTTCATCTGAAACGTATGTGCAGAAAACTATCGAAAATGGTTGTAAAACGGAATTTTTTCGTCTGTTTTCCTGAAATTTGTCTGATTCAACTTTTCGTTGAAAACGATTTTATTATGAACTTCAGAGAAACTTTTTCATAGTTATAGGAAACCAAACAAAAAACAAATTTAAGCTTCAGCAATTATTTCGATTAATAAATAATTTTAATGTGTTGCTTCTGACGAAATTCGAACCCGGAACCTCCTGAAAGCTAACAAATAGTAGCTCACTTCTCCGCACACTCAGCTACTGGCGAATACGTATACATGTTTTCAAATGCTCAGTTTGAACAAACATTTTAAAATTATTGTTTTGAAATAATTTTCGGATACGAAAAATGAACAAATATGGAAATCATTTTCTGAACGTTTCCGGATACGAAAAATGTACGAAAACTGCACTGTCGACAAAAAGTACGTTTCTCTGCTGGCTGGGTAATTCCCTATGTTCAGAAATTTGTAATATTTTTAAAAATGCGTTGATCCTAAATACACTTTTAACCGAATTCCATATTTGGTAAATGCAAATTAAAGAGATATAAAAAGCGATTTAAAGTCAAGTAATGTAGAAATTTTGGCTAATAAACTGAAGAAGAAGTTTTTTGTTTTTTAATCAAAGAGTCCAAAGTAAGAGTAAAGAGTAGCAAAACAAATTTTTGCAGTAAAATAAAATCTTTTAACTGATTAAAATATAAGTTTTCATGACAAAATGTAGTTGTGTTTTGTTTTTTTTTTTTTTTATGAAAAGACTGAGGTCGTCTGAAATATTCGAAACATGAGGTTTGCATTTCACAAAAATTTGGCCACTAATCTCCTTGCATAAATATGTCTATGTATCTACTTACAAAAGAAACGGGTAAATATGGATACGTATACATATCGATGGTACTGTGCAATAACGACACAATTCAAAATTTAAAAAACAAAAACTGTTACTACTGTCTAATCCTAGTCGAATCCATTTCCATCCCTTACTAAAATAAGCAGTAAGGACAAAAGATTAGACATGGATTCGACAAGGATTAGAGGCATGAGCCACTTAACTGTAAAAGAAGTTTTTATTTTTTAAATTTTGAATTGTGTCGTTATTGTGCAGGACCATCGATATGTAATACAGGCATAGAATAGACGGTATAAAGAAGAACCACGTACAAATTAATAATTAAAATGACATCCCGGAATAGAGCAGCGAAATTAGCATCTCATCCACTTGAAATAATATGACGAGTCATTCTGTTCAGATTTCAGCGCAAGTCGACAATCTTCTCCTGTAGATTGTTTATTCTGTGATATCATCTATAATTCAGTGCACACACACGCATGTGTCTGTATACATATGTTGATGTGTATGCAAATGCATAGGTAGCTTGATTTGTTTTTTAGTAAACCCTTTTTGTCAGATGATAAGTGAACCTACTTTTACCTACAATGATTTAACAACAGCAAATATTTTGTTTATAAGCACAAAACCTATGTCATGATTACATAATTGTTTTCCGTTTCCTTTCTATATACTAATACATACATACATTTCAATAACTTCTATGTATATGTACATAAACACTTGCATTCATATACACGAAGTATGGAATATGCGATATAACATTTCGTTACGAAATTTCATAGAAAAATAATAATAAATAATTGCAACGTCTAAATTCATTCAATGAATAATGTTTAATATTATTATTATTTTTTTAACTTCATTTAACTAAGTAAAATGACTACATTGAAATGCAAATTTACAAACTATTTGCTATATTTTTTCAAGTCTTATATGATTGCCAAAATGTGTGTTCTTCGTTTATACTAATATTATTTTGTTAAGTTTCATTCGCGTTTTAACTAATTTTTGTTTTTTTTATCCAATCTAGTTTTCTATTCCCAAATAATTTATTTAACCAACATTTTATCAAAAACATTTTATTGTGCACAACTTTTTTTAGTTTTTAACATTTTATCATTCTCTTTAGTCATACACACAAAATTTGTTAGTTCAATTAATAAAATTAAAATTAAATGTAAAAAAATAAAAAAATTTATATTTAAAAAACAACTATTATTTCTTAATGCTTTGCTCGAAATAAAATTTCTCTAATATACATACACCATCATTATTAGTAATAATTTAAAGTAAAATAAAAAACAAACAAACCAGTATGCATACATATATAAATTATAAAAGAAATAAGGTAAAAACAAGCAAAAGATATAAAAAATAACAAATAATTATAAGTAGATAATAAGAAAACCATTAACTGTGTCTCCGTTTTTCCGTACATTAAGTTTTGTTAAATTAATTAATTCTAATGTTTTTGTTTTAAATTCTAAACTTAATAAATTTTAGCAGCAATAGTAATGTAAAACCCTTACAACTTCTACATATGGTATGGTCATTAAAGCAGTGTTTACCAGCAAAGAGTTTATTGCTGTATTTTGCTTTCGAAGTATCAAAAATACATATGTAGCAGGACAACTGGGTACAACAAACATATGTACATTCTCTAGGTACATACAATGCATAATTGTGTGTCAATCATATATGTAAGTGCGGAAATATTGTAATTAGGTTGAAGTGACCAACGGCTAATGGCCAACTACCGAAAATGCTTAACATTTAATGTCTAGTTTACTGGCAATTAACGATAACTGCTTTCGGTCCTGCTTTTCGGTATTTGCCTCTGGCCTCTTTTCTTATTCTTAACATTCGCGTATTTTTTTTTCAGTTTTTGTTTTGTTTACTATGCCAGACTTACATTACGATTGGTGGGACCTGCACATACCTGTAAATGTATAGACGGTAATCTTTGCTGGCCAGCACCACGCTGCCATCATCCATGAGCGCTACATCAAAGCATTGTGCATGTTTGACCTTTGATTCCAATGCGCTAACCAACTGTCCTTCCTGTGTGAAGATCGTCAAATTAAAGTTGTTGTGATTGTCAGCAATTAAGATTTCGCCATTTGCATTGATGCCCACGCCGATGGGATAATTGGTGACGCCTTCTCCGCCAATCTGCCGCAAATACTGCCCTTCGTAATTGAAGACTTTAACGCAATGTGCACGATTGTCGCTTATAAATATCTCCTGCTTGTCGTTCACTACAACACCATTCGGAAACTCTAAATGTTTGCTGCAGCCGAACTTGTGAATAACATTTCCATTTTGATCGAAAATTATTACGCGCATCACCTTACATTCAACGACAATAATGCGACCTTTGTTATCGACGGTTACGCCACGTGGATGTTGCAGTATATTGGCACCGAATTTGCGTACGAATTGTCCATATTGGTTGTAGATTTGAATTTGATGGGTTGGTGAGCGTTCAGTGACGATTATATCGCCTGAATTGCGCACTACAGCAACGCGATTGGGATATAATAATTGAGAATCGCGTTTGCCACATTCCCCAAATTGGAATTTAAATCGGCCCTCCTTATCGAAAATCTGTATGCGATGGTTGTTTGTATCTGCGACAATTATGTCATTTTGAGCGTTTACAGCTACACCGCTAGGTTCGGTGAATTGACCTTCCAGTACGCCGAATTCACCAAACTTGCAGTGATAAATCATTTTCTGGCGTTTGATTTGTGACTTAGGTGGATAAGTGGAGGTAGAGAGCAGTTTTGAAGTTAAGTCCATTAGTGAGTCGTTTGATGTGTTGTTGCCTTGTACATTTAGTGTACCGAGTGCGCTGCCGCCTGCAGCAGAACCCACACTGCTTGTCAAGGAGTTGAGTAGTTGTGCGCTTGAAAAGGGATCTGCTGATGAGAAAATATTATCGCTGCCACCGTTGCTCCATTTTTCATAGGGGTTAACACCAACATAGGGTCCAATGACACCAGTTGAGTGGCCATGGTATCTCTTTGCCATTAACTCTTCAAAGGTTGAGCTACTGTTCGTGTTAATAGTACCAGCATTACCAATCAAGCCATGATTAGTGCCGCCGCGTCCAAGCATTCCACCAACGCCGTTCACACCACCAACCACGGCGCTGCTGTATGCATTCTCAAGCAAACTGGCTGACAAGCCCAAACCAAAGTGGGTTGAACCAACGCCGCTAAGACTACTGTTGCTGCTGCTGCTATTAGATGAGTTCTGGGTTGGCCTAGCAATAGGAGGCTGCTTTACGACTTGGCCATTTGTTGCTTCAGTATTACCTGGTCGAATGTAGCCAAAAGTGTTGCGTACACCTGCTTGTATGGACTGATAATTTGAAATAAACTCCAATTCAAATGGCAACTGCATATCCATCAATGCTGTTTGCAATTGCTGTTCAAGCATTTTTCGTAGCATCAAAACGTCGGCAACGCTGTGTGTTTTCGTCGAGCGTTCCAAACTATCGCACGTGTGCACTGCTTTCTCGATGAGTTCCTTGGAACGTTGCAACCAAACGCTGCTTGAAGCAACTTTTGCATTATATAAACCCTCCAGTTCCTTCAAAACTTCCTGTTTGCGTTCATCGAGCATTGAACAGAAAAACTGATAGGTCTCATTCACCTCATTGTGTGCCTTCTGATATTGCATTTTAATTTTGCTCGAGTTGCTGTCCGAATTACTACTGACCAGCGATACAATTTCGGCAATTTTGCCGCGTAGTTCTGCCAATACTGTTTGCAACACCGTTTCGGGTGAGGTTTGTTGTTGATGATTAAACGTCGACGATGATGCCGGCGAATTCGTTTGAAAAATTGTCGATAGCTGATGTTCCTGCAGATGCTCCACCTCATGCAAGCCGACGGAGTGTTCTTGCAACACACATTCATTACAAACAATCTTGCAACATGTGCGACAGTTAAACTTCAGTGGTTCATTTTTATGACGCCGACAGAAGGATGTGGAACGTAGTTGTGGCATAAAATTTCCAAAAAAGTCTTCGCCATTGCAAATTGTAGTATTATTAGTGTTATTCTCTAGATGATCGCCACTGTCACCCCCCAACAGAGAGGCGCTGGTTGTAGCCACAACATGCGAATTTAATACCATCTTGGAGAGTTGTGAAAATGATTTAGAGATTTGTTGCTGCTGTTGTTGCTGTTGCTGTTGTAGCATCATTGTAAGAGAACTGGATAATTTTATGTCGGCTGTGACAAGATTGCTAGACGTAGGGACTGTTAGATTTGTAGAGGGGGATGATGATGTTGTCGTCGTTGATGTGGTGGTAACATTGTTGGTAGTTGTATCGAAGCCTTTGATAAGCGAAACATTATGCCCATTAAAACAGTGCATGAACTGATGAGCTGTAACGCAATTAGCGCAAAGATAGCTGATGCATTCAAAACATCTCGCTACAGCGTCGGATTGTTTACTCTTGCAAGCGGTGCAGCGGGGCACGGCAACGCCATTGGCCGTCGATACGCTCACTATGCTGCTGTTGGAAATTAAATTGTTGCAAGGACTTCCTTTCCCATTGAGATTGCTGCCGATAACACCAGGGCCATTACTGCTGTTGTTACACCCGACACCTCCACCACCACTACCGATGCCTTCTCCTCCACCACCGTTGGCAATATTATTGCAACTATTGTTACTATTGGCACTACTTGTGCTGCCGCAGCCACTTAATCCACTACTAGACGATGATGAAGAAGATGATACTGAAGCCGAAATTGGATGATGTTGATTGCTTCCCGTTCCGGCGCTTGTAAATTCGTCACAAATAGCTGAATCGCTGACTGGTGGCGAAGAACCACTCAATGTAAGCGGAGAGTCTGATAAATATCCTGTATGTTCGCCGTAAGACTCTATAGAATTAGTGCCACGAATGGAGTCCAATGAGGGGGTGGGAGAAGTGGCCATTTTAGCAGGCGAGCTAAATGACCAATATTGCTTCTAATTAAATGTATTGAGAAAAATAAAAACCATAAATTAATTATCTACTAGAATGATTAGAAGTGTTACTTCTTACCCTTAGTCCTTGTAAATGAATCTTATCTGCTTTCGTTCGACCAAATAACTGATAACTTGCAATATTTGTATGTAAATGTAGAATAGTCCCTTATCCGTTTAGGTTTGCACTGCTGTTGCGTTTATTCACGATTCAATTCATTTTCCACTTTAGTAAAAATGTAGTCATCATTTTTAAAAACTGTAAAATAAGATATAGATTCTTTAATAAAAATGATAAAAAAAACACTCAATTATTGTGTATAAATAATTAATTACAATAAAATCCTTGGAATAATAATTAAAAAATAAATGTATTTGGATGAATACATTTCCTACAAATAACCAGTAGACATTAAATTTATAGCAGCGCCGCGAATGGCCCGGACAAAGCTAGTAACGAATGAGTTGAACTACCTGTGTGTGATGTAGAGGAGAGTGCATACATATGTATATACATACATATGTACTTAAAAAAACTCTAAATATTCTATAGCACTGTGCCAGTAGACAGCAGCTCAATCGTTATGTACTGTTAGACAAATTTTAGCTATTAATTTTTATAACCTTTCCGAAATTTTTAAACGGGATGGCATTGCATTGAATGCAACAATACAATAGAATAAACAGGATTGCTTGCCTTCCTTGAAATGGCTACCCGACGCAGAACACTCACTAATACATATACCAATGCTAAACATACATACACATACTGCATGTGTCTATGGCGATAGCAATACAGGCGACAGCTGCTATGGGTACAGACGGCTTAACACAGTAAACCTCCCTTGCAGATGGCGTCTACCCGATTAGGGTTGCCAACATCCGCATAAATTCTTACAAGGAATATACGGATTTTTAATATAATTTGGGTATTCACAACAGACTGGTTATAAGGTTATGGGGTTATAATTTTAATTCACTTACAAAAACACAAGTAATTTTAAGCAAAAAACAAAACCTTCATGACCAAATGATCGGAGGCAACACCTTTCCTTTAAAAAAAAATTATAGAAATCGGTTAACGTAAAAAACATATAAAAAATATTCCTCCTTTTTGTGAAGCCATTAAAAATACACTAGAGAATAATAATTTTTAACCAGATAACCTGATAACCAGCAGATCTGAATACCCCATATGTTTATATAAAACAAAATATACATATACAACAATTTCTCCTGACCGAGACCGAGACTTGTTTATTTATTAAAATTTCTCCACATCTGGCTTTACATACATTTGTTTGTTGCCTCAACTGTGTTCGCATTTTTGTCAACTGCTACACTTTTTCTGATGACCTGTAAAATATTTTTGTTCTAATCACAATTCGTCGTCCAGTGCTGCTAAGTCACTCGATACGACACGACTCTCGTTTATTTTATCGCCGATGGCAGTCCTATAATCTACCCCCAAGTGCAATTTCGCCGTACCTAGACGTCGCAAAATTCCATGCATGTGGTTGTAAGAGTAGTATCGACGAGCGAGAATGCGCACCCCTAATGATTGTGTCGATTCGCTTCATTCCGCCTCCGCATCTCTTCTTACGGTACTCTCATGCATTTTTGGTAAAAATCAATAGTGTATGCACGTATATTCTCAAATTCACAAATATAACTATAATAGCTGCCGCCACGACCAAAAGCAATAATGCAATGCAAAAATGTATCTTGCGAGGGAGATGCAAACACATATAAACCAGCGACAGACGCTTCCACACCCATACCTGAATGAGCGGCCTATCGCTCAAGCAATATTCATATGCACATTAGGGCGGGTCAATTTGTATGGGAGATTTTTTCGACTACAGGTGTATAGCATAGGCTTCTACGTGTAATTCTAAGCGAATTTGCCAAAGAAACCATGGGTCTAAAATCAATTTGGAGTTTCCCAAATTGCGAAAATATGTTAATTTTACTTGACATTTTGTTGTAGTGTCATAAAGAAGTACTTAAATTAGTATTTTTTGCACAGAAATAATACCTTTCCACTGATACCCCGTAAGTCCAAATCGGAATTGCTTTTGTCCAGTTATTCAAGTTTTTCTTAAACCAATCTTTGAAAAAAAAAATTAAAAAACAGCATCATAAATCTCATTATTACGAAATTATTATTATTATGTTGAAAAGATATTTAAATATTCTTATGCAGATTTTTAAGCTTAAACTGTTTTGTCATCTGAGGGGATTTTTTTTTAAGTTCTTTAAGAAACTACTTTTATGCATAACAGCTCCATTTTTGGATTTTTTTTAAATCGGTCCAGCTCACGAAAATCTTAATATTTTTCCGAAATATTTTGGTAAACGTCTTCACATATAATAAATGTTGTAGTCCCGGCCGAAAACCCGCAGCTTTTTGTTGGTGATGCAGTCTAATGAACATACTTATGTACATACGTGTGGTATGCATGTAGTTTGTATTGAACTTTAGTTGTATGAAAAAAAAATTTAAAGGATAAGTTTTTTATTTAACACGTAAGAAAATGTGAAAAGTTATACTGTTGCGCCCTCTGGCGGAAGTTTTAAAAAAAGTTTTGTCCATAAATTGATTTCTCATACCAAAAATACCCGTTTTAGCATGTTTTTATACAAAATTTACGACACCACGGCGAAATTCGAAGTAAAAGAAACCTATTTTCGCAATTTAGCAAACTCCAAATTGATTTTAGACCTATGGTTTCTTCGGCTAATTTGCTTAGAATTACACGTAGAATCCTCCTATACGCCTATAGTCGAAAAAAATTTACCCGCCCTAATGTACCTACATATATGTACTATACACACGATCGATGAATGTAAATATTTTAACAAAATGCCGAACTGTTGAATGTTGGATAGCAAAAAAGGACTATTAACCCCCAGGACTCCCCCTACCAACTCCGCGCCTCCTCAAATACTAAGTTATGCATGTAGGTATACTAAAACGTATTTGGGGAGCTCCACAGGTTGTGAAGCGACGCAGTTTCATGAACCCGAGCGAATAAGTAGCGACGGTATATTTTGTATTACTGTGAGTCCGTTGCCATCCATTCGTTTATTAAGTTCGCAACACTACAAAGATACGAAAAAGGACCTGTATATTCTACATACATATCCATATACATACACAGGCACATATGTATGTATTTATGAATGTGGTTAACCATGTGCAAAAGTATGAATGTATGTATGTATATCACTGTTACCGTTTCGGTCCATTTCCATTTTTCCACTGGTAGTTTCATTTCTTAAAATAAGGCTTTGGTAGGTTGGTTTGTTTGTTGTGATTTTCGAGGGGTTTTGGTAGGCAAATCACATTATTTATTCATTTTATAAAACTTAAAGAATCTCTGTTTTCGAGAGTACATGTAAAGGATTATGTGAAAAGGAAAAGAGAAATGGTACATGTGTAAATTATTCTTGAACAGAAGTTGAATGTTGCACTGATTAGACTATACTCTAATCCATACAGACTGTTTAAGTTAGAAGAAAATAATTAGATAAATTGTTATGCAAATGCCAAATTTTACATTTCGCTGAAGCGAGTGAGTGAGAAGGGAGAGTATTTGTATTTTCTTTCCCTCTCTTTTAATTCGTGTAGCAAAAGTAAAAAGATGTAATTTTCAAAGCTTGTCGTTGAGCTCGCGCTTTTTTCTTCATTTTACCAAAAAAGAGCTGCACATGAAGACAAATTATGGACAAGTAGGGATGAATTGATACAAGTAAACCCAAGTACATTCTCGATACTTTTCTCAATTTACCAAGTATTTTTGTACTCGATACTTTTTACTGTGATCCAAGTAGGTATCGAAAAAAAAGTACTTGTATCGGAAGCGCAAAACTTATTACGATTCAGCATCTTCTTTGAAAAGCTATCCATTAGAGGAATGGGAAGATATGCGCACTACATTTCCCCATCTATATAAGCAAGCCCGTCTATACATAATGGTTGTTGGGAAATCTGTCCCTTGCGGGAGGCTTTTCTCAAAAACAGGTACATACAACTATATCATAATCTCGAAACTGCCTTTCAGGAAAACACATGGAAAAGTCGATGTTTTTGGGAAATATAACAAAAAAGGAGTTATTTTCTTAAACTCATTTTATGTGTTATATTTTATATCTTTATCTAATAATCTTGTAAAATGTATTCTATTGTTTTTGAAAACAAATACTATACAAATATAATTGTTGTCTTGAGTCCATTAAAAGATAAATTATCTTGTAAAAATTCATTTTTTTTTTGGGGGGGGGGGGGGGGGAAATACAATAACTTTAAAAAATATGCAAAATCGTAGTTCTAAGTTTAAGTACTCGATACCTTTCCGATACAGAGTAGGTATCGATACCTTGTTTGATACAAGTACAAGTACTGATTTGAGTAATACCTTGATGGTGTCGACAAGTAAATTTTATTTGATTTTTTATAATAAAGTATTGTACACATTTTCTATGAAAGTTACATTTTGGTAAGCTGAGAGCTATTTTGTACCAATTGTGGTAGGAAAAAAATATTTGAGTGGCAACACTGATGTATATACATATATAAGCGAGCAACTTTCTTTAACACACACAAAGCGGAACAAAAATTAAATTTCTCTCCCTTCCAACGCAATAAAACACATATGCATACATATATTCATTGGTATGAATACACACATGTGTGATCTATTCAAGCGTGTAAGGACTCTCAACCATTTTTATTGCATTTACATAACTAATTCAAACCAAATTTTGCAAAACATCGAATCAAAAATTCTATGAAACTACTCCAAAGGACTGATTAATGCATTATGACTAAATTATTCACTTCTAAAATTGTACAACAAATTTTATCGACCAATGACCGTTACAACATTCTGACAACCATTTCGTTTACCTGGGTATTTGTAACAAGGATAAGGGTTGATATGTTTTAATGTGTATGCATTAATATTTATATTCATACACACATACATACATGCATCTATGCTGGCCCAAATGCAAAAATGCATGGAAAATATATTTTAAATATTAATATCATAAATACTGACGGCCGCTGTGGTGGAGTGGTTAGTTTCCGATCAACATAAGGAAAATAATGTTTTTTCTAATAGCGGTCGTCCCTCTGCAGGCAACGGCAAACCTCCGACTGTATTTCTGCCATAAAAAAGCTTCTCATAACAAGTAATTTTTAGCAAAAAAAAACCGACTTCAACTCCCATATAAAAAAAATATATATATATATATCTCATGATCCACTGATCGGATCTCAACCAGATTAGTATGGCAAAGAAAGAATTATCGAAATCGGTTGACGTGGTCTAAAGTTAGGCGGTAACATACATAAAAAAAAAATATATATATATTCCGACGAACTGATAACCTCCTCCTTTTTTGGAAGTCGGTTAAAAATACAATCGCCCTTCGTAGTCGGCGTAAAACTGTAGGTCCCGCCCTTGCCCTTTGTGCGACAACATCAATGCGTACGCCACAAATCGGACATTAGCATATTGCGTAAGCGCCAATCTAATATTATTATTTAATACATAAGCTGGATTTTTTTTGTACAAAAGAACGCTCAACACGGGTAAAATTTCCTTTTAGCTACTTAAGCAACCCTGTTGGTATCTGGCAAGAAACATGTGAGTAGTTTAACGGGATTTAGACACAAAAAACAATAGAAATGAGTTATTATGCGAGGTATTTGCGTAATATATATACTTATTTAAAATATAAATCATGTATACACGAAAACAAATATTTCCCTCTCCACTTTCCCATTAAAAATTTACAATAGAGCAGTTTTCTCACTTACCAACACTAACCTTCCGGTCGCGTATTTTTTAGCCGACCTTGCTGAGCTCGGATAAATAGGCCGAGTTTGTGGTGTTTGTCGCAGTTGCTTCCGTATAACGAATATACACAATTTAACTTTATATGGAAGAATCCCGCAACCCCTTTCGGCGAAAAAAATTAAAAAAAAAAACCAACGGTGATTTTTAGCCACTGAATAGGCTATAAAACTGTGTACTCAAAAAAATTCTAATACTTCTGAGTAAAAAGTTTGAAATTTTAGTGAAAAGTTATTGATTTTTTTGTAGTTTTAAATTTGGGTTTATATGGGTTTTGTTAGAGAATGAACTGTACTTTAATTGAAAATTCCTAAAAATAAATAAATAAACATGAGTGGGAAACAATATCACTTTGAAAAGAGGGTGCTTTTGTATTGGCCAATACTGTATTAGTAAAACTGAATCATGCACTTGAATACGAACAGTGGCTTTAGCACAAGGAATGGATAAAATTGAACCAACAAAAGCATATTATTATTCACTTTAATTTCATTATTTAATAATAATTTACTGGGTACTGCCTCCCTAATGCTAATTTATGAAAAAATCCCTGTCCGGAGGAGTGTTCTAGAACCCTTTTCAATAATTCAAGGACATCTAGCTGGTTCTAACTTTTATCGCCGGATTTTCACAGTTACAGAGGTGTTGTGTGGAAAGTTGTTATTGAGCTGAACTCATTCTCGATACAAATTTCTAGAGAACACCACTCTGTGACTGCTAAATGTACAAAAGTAAAGGGTGTCCAGTGGCAGAATTACGTTTTAGATTTAAAGTTTCTCCCTAACCGCTGAGCGCGTGGGCAGTGCGGGTTATTTAGTCACGATGTCGCAGTGAACAGGTAAACAACGTGCGTTCGCAATCGAAGCGTATTTCAAAGTCAATGATTCGTGTGCAACTGCTCGTCGTAGATTTTTTTCACGTTACAATATTCGACGTTTACCCCTACGACGACCCCTTCGACGATTTTGGCCCTATGAATTTTTTTCTGTGGGCGTACCTCAAAAGTAAAGTATATGAAATATGTGTTGGTGTTAGAACGAAAAATGACACTGAAGATGGCACAATGCCGAAACCGGTTTGTCTGCAAACCAAACTTGACAAGCGATGACGGAAATTCGTTCCAAAATAAGTCATCTATGAAATATCGTTCGTGAGGTTAATGCTATCGACATCACTCTCCAGCGAGTGGCACGGGGTACGGAGGCCAGATTTCAAGAGTGTATCCGACGTAACGATCAATATTTAGAGGACATAATTAAAAAATAAAATAAAATCCGAACTTATCTTTGTAATAGTTATTGAAATATATGATTAGTAATTCTTTTTATTTAGCTTTCAACTCCTAATTCTGCCACCGGACACCCGTACAAATGGTGTGATACATGCTTAACTCGTTTACGCCCGGTTAATAGGTCGGCCCCGACTTTGCTTCGCTATCTTCGTTTCTACAGCTCCTGTTACACACCTTTCATTCACTTTAAGAAAAAATTATCAAATGTTTTATTTTAGTAACTTATTAGTCCGTAACTAACAATGTCAGATAAACAATTTCGCACAGAATTACTCGTGAAATTTGTTATCAAAATGGCCCAAGTTTTTCATAAAAACTAAAATTACATTATTGGTGTAGTGGTAGGCAGTGCGCGGTTCCACTCCGCAGGCCCTGGGTTCAAGCCCTGGTCAAAGCAACATCGCAAAAAATGTAGAAAAAAGGTTTTTTCTAACAGCGGTCGCCTTTCGGCAAGCAATGGCAAACCTCCGAGTGTATTTCTGCCATGAACAGCTTCTCATAAAAATACAATCGCCGTTAAGAGTCGGCGTAAAACTGTAGGTCTCTCCCCTTTGTGTGACAACATCAAGACGCACGCCACAAATCGGAGGAGAAGCTTGGGCAAACACTAACATATGTGTAAGCTCCAATCTATTATTATTATTGAAATTATTTTAACCCTCATACGATCCTCAAAAAAAATCACACTTAATATCTTCCAAGGTGAAATATCACCCACTACTATTCATTACACAAAGTAACATAAATCGCAATAAATTCTTGTTCACATCAAGTTTATTGTTAAAGACATTTATTATGTTTTATTTTAAGCAATCTTTACAAAAATATTTGCGAATATTATGTGATCTTTATGAAAGCGGATGAAATTTCACCGGAGGATCGCTAAAAAAAAATCACACTTAATATCTTCCAGTGTGAAATATCGCCCACTACTAGGGATGGCAAAAAAAAATTAAATAATCGATTAATTATTCATATGATTAATCAATCAATTAATCAATTAATTGCAATTATTGAGAAATAATCGTTTAATCGAATATTTAATGGCACTTTTTTACAGGGAGTATTCACAAAAAAACGTTTTGTTGTTAAGCGGTTGCGTTTCTCGGTGGCTGTAGCACGAGCTTTTAAAAAATAGTCGCTCAGCAGGCACCAAGGCACCAACTGAATGATATTCCGCTTTAGTTCTAGGACTTGACAATTTAAATAAAAACTAATTTCATCTTGACGGTGACATCATCATCTTTTCACCTTCGTTTCAGTACAAGAGATTTATGAGGGGTCCAAAGATCGAACTCATTTCCTACTATTTCTAGTGACGACTCGCTACCCGTTTCCACAAGATCATATGCGCACATTATTTATGTTCGCAAGAACTACTGAGGCCAATGCTAAAGGATCTTTGAAATGATTTTTTTAGAATCTCGGGTCGAGTAAAGTTGATGCAGCTAGCAAAAAAGAGTGTTCGATGGATGGAATTCATATTTCTTGAAAATATTTTTACGATTATTTAAAAATTGGTAACAATTCTACACTCTAAAAAATTTTTTTAAATTTGCGCATATTAAGATAGGTAACCAGTTTCCTCTCTTAATGAATGCAAATTTGCACACCGTGTTAATTAAATTAAACACTGCTTGCTTACTTTTACTTATCATATGTGTGGCGTAGAACAAATTTCAAATTTGTTTTTTGAGTTCTAAACATTTATTGTTCACAATTTCACAGTTTACACATAAAATGTTTAAAAGTTCCTGTAAAAATTTTTTTTTTAAATTTACGCATATAAAGAGAGGTAACCAGTTCCCTCTCCTAGTGTGTGCAAAACTAAACACTGTCTGTTTACTTTTACATACCAAATTTGTTACGTAGAGAAAAACTACACACAAAGTGTTTAAAGTTGAGTAAATATGAAAACTTAGCATTAGCGCACACAAGGGGTGGGTTTTGGGATTCAGCCTAAAACAGTTTACACTGATATGTACTTAACAAGCATTCGAAGATTTAATTTACTAACATCGAATACGTTCCCCCAAAATGAGCTACATGATAAAAATACAAGTTCAGTTAAATTTTCGGTATTCGAGGTATTAAAAAAATGGCCAACCAGAAATCGACGAAAATGAACATAAAAGTGTAAAAATTTCATGGAATTATTTAATTTATTTATATTAAAATTATTTTGTAAAATTTTGTATTACTTTTGAAAGTTGAGTGCATCTTGTGTTTATAGAACTTTTTATTAAACAAGTAATTTTTAAGCAAAAAGCAAAACCGACTTCAATTCTCATACACATATTTAGGAGTACCGTTAATTTTATCATGATTTAATGATGGGATCTAAACCAAATTACGGGACGACCCTCAAGGTACCATCTTTCCGGTAAAAAAAAGAATTATTGGAATCGGTTCACGCGGTCCAAAGTTATGCGGTGGCATACATAAAAGAAGAAAAAATACTCCAAAGAATTGATAACCGCCCCTTTTTTGAAGCCGGTTGAAAATGTTCTTTGTAAATTTTATGTAAATAAAATCCAATTTATGAAACTTTAAAGTCAATTTATTTATTACTTACTGTGCATAAAACTTGCATAAATGTATTTTAAAGATCGTATTATCTGAAGCGAATTTTCAATATTTTCTGATGGTAAATATTTAGAAGTATAAACCCCTGGGTGCGCCCCTGGCACTTAGTATTTATTATTTGTAAAAAATATATTTTTACTTTCAAAATGTTTGTAATTTTAAACATTTCCCTGCAGGGAAATCGCGGACTAGTGAATCAAATTTCTAGTTCTGTACTAGGTCTTTATCGCCAAAAAGGAACTAGTCCGATAGGAACTAGATCCGCAACAGTCCAAAATTGGCGAAAAGTGGTACTGTTAAAAAACTAATTTTTTTCAGTTTTTTTCACTTGAAATCTGTATCTTAAGTGACGAATTTAGAAATGGTTCGGAACTATAGAAAAAGGGATGCAGAACGAACTAGATCTTATTTGTCGAATTTAGAACTAGTTCGGAACTATCGAATAAGTGATGCAGCGGGGGCTTGTTTACTTTACATAGATATGTGTTCGGCGGCTTTTTCGTTCAAATACGCTTCTATTCTGTGCTTCGCAGATGCTTTTTCATAGCTTGGTAATACAAAACTAAAATTTGTGTTAACATTTCAACATCTTGGGACCGTCTGGAATCTTAGAAATAACAGCGAGCACCTCTGCAAACTCAGCTACAGCTGACGTACATTTCTTACAATCATTCAATCAATCTAATTTCAGATTGAAAACATATTCCTTCTAAAATAACTTAAAATCGCACACACGGAAGAACCAAAAAGATTGAAAAATCATGATACTTTTTTCTTTCGTCTGTCGATTTTAGAACTGTCCTTTAGAACTGGGATGCAGCGGGGGGCAATTGACATTTCCTAGGACATCGCCATGTTAATTTCGCCAGTTGCTTGCATGCAAAAGAGATTTATCGTGAACCAGTACTGGATCTAAATGTACTAGAAGCGCACCAGTTCAGAACTAGAGATTTTCCCCACAGGGTTAATGTGTATATTTTAAACAACTCATGTCCAAAATCTTGAACAAATTGTACGTATACTTGAACAGATTCAGGTTGAAAAACAAACACTTTTCAGTAGTAGTTTTACATGCACTTTTTAGAGTGAATTATGGTGATTTCGTTTCTACCAAAAAATTTCGCCTTTTCATTGCCCCTTTCTCTTTTCGTGTTGGATTCTAAAATAAAGCAAACGGAGAGAAAATTTTGTGTTCGTTTCTTAAAATTTCACACTCTTTTAAGGCAAAAAAGGCACATTCTCTGCCCTTTGAAGCTTTGTCAGGGGGGAAACGACAATATTATGAAATGGGTGAGCTAGACAACAAGAACAAGAAGGCAAAAACATGGCCACTAAACAGGGTTGAGTGTAACATGTAACACATTTTGCACCGGGAAAGGCCGATATTTTTTGGAAGAAACGTAATCACCATTAGATAAGAAAGAGAAAATTTTAAAGTTAAGGTCAGTTTGGGATTCAAGTCGATATATAAAATAGAACGTACGTGGCATCTGTTTATTGGTTTGGTGTCCACTGGAGCCCGTGTGACCATTACGTTTTTTTTTTTGGAGGTGTGAACATTACGTAATTTTTTGGAGATGTGACCATTACGGGTTAACACCCAGTAAGGAAAGAAGCTAGTTTAAACATCGATGTTCAGCTAGTTGTTTCTTCCTCGGAACGAACTGTTGACTTTAACATGGCGATGTCCTAGGTATAAGTCAATTATCCGACTCTGCATTTGATTTCAACTACTTTAAAACGCACTTGAATTAAAGCACTTTAAAGTTAGTCGTTTTATACGCTTTCGTTCTGCACTTCACAGATGCTTTTACATAATTAAGAAAACCCGAAATTAAGAATTTAAAATTAAATGTTCCGCCTAATGAGATTTGAACATGGACGTTCTTGGCCGCGACCAAATGTAGCAAACATCTCTGCACGCTCAGCTACAGCCAGACATGTAAATGTGCTTTCAAATGTTCAGTTTGAGCTGTGTGCAAGCAGCAAGTCGATTGTGTGACTCTGCATTTGATTTCAACTACTTTAAAATGCATTTGGCTTGAAGCAATTCAAAGTCAGTATGTTTCTTTTACAGAGTTGCCCACAGTTAGAGGATTTTACAACTAATTTTGAACTATTTACAAAGATATCTATCAAAACTGTAAGCATTTGGTTTATCTCAATGAGGCTGCTAGGGAATCATACATCAATTAGAAGTTAGTTGCTGCATAGGTAAAAATAAACTACGCCGTTGACTCCAGAAATATACTCGGGGAAGTACTTTTAAAAGATATTGTTGTTTTCATGAAGTTTTTAATAACTTTGATGAATACTAGTTAATCACAGGCAACTACGAATTTGTATGAATCCAACAATGTAAAAACATTGTGTAGTTATTCTTTTTCATGTAGGTAATATAGATTCCAAATATGAACGATATCGGTCCATAAATACGGGGTTTCAGATATTTCGACACGCGCGCGGATTAATTCATCGCTCACATTACATTGTCATCGGGTTCGGAGCTAAGTTAAAAGTTTCAAGTCTCTAGCTTATTGGGAAGTTGGTTAAAAATTGATTGCAAGAATTGATTACACTCAGGTGAAATATAATAAAAACTTGTAAAAAGGAGAGATGTAACGGATGTGAAAAAACGGATTTACTAATATTTTATTAGGTCAAATATACTGATCAGGCCTCTCTGAAGGATGTTTAAACACTTTTTCCAAAATCCGAACTAACGTCCGATATTTCACGAATAAAAATGTATGTAAAATTTTTGTAACCGTATTTTCTTAACAGAATTACATACATAACACCATTTCGGCATACTGATTTGAAGTGAACAGGGCTTTATGTACATATACAGTTGTGTTCGAAAAAATAGCAGTGCGAAGGCGCAGAATGATATAAGCTATTTTTGACAAGTTCTGCTTTATAAATAAGACTGAAAATAAAAGGGTTTAATACAAGATATCAGACAAAAGTAATAAAAAAGCATACAACATTAGCTATGACTTCAGTTTTAACTTCCTTAAGGTAACCACTACTAATATGACTACATATGATGTTCAGATTAGGCGAACATTTCACGTTTTCTTTCATCAGCTTAAAGTAGTCGCCATGTCTAAAACGTTTATTGCTTTTGTACGGTTTGGAAAGGTAATTTCCAAAATGGCAAATTTACCGCGAAAAAGCTCTTTAAAACGGTCGGACGTTTAAAGCCTTGTGAAGTTGTATGGACAAAATCAATGCAAATAAGTCATCGAAGGATATCACATTTCTAATAACTATATACGCATCTATGAAGTTTTAGAACTTGTATTGAGAAGTTTCGATGATTTTTCTACTATGACATGAATGCCACAAATCAAAGTTAAATTCAGCGAATAGAAATAAATCTTGAAAGGTTATTGTCATCAACCTTGTATCAAGTAAAACCGTTTTTTTGGCGAACAGAGTTTAATATTTACAGATATATATGTACAAGAAACGTACGTGTTTATATAAAATAAGTAGACATTCGCAAATATGTATATACTTAAATACTTATGTATATTTCCATACATATATACATACAATTGGTCCTGAAAGAACATAAAAATTGTGTACACTGTTGAAATAGATCTTGTTTAACTCAGACGGCAAAAGCAACCATGATGAAGCATTCAATAAAACCAGTATTAAGAAGGGAGAACAACGTATCTACATATATATTTATATGCACATTCATACGGAGTAATGCATACACACATGCGAGAGTTATGTTTAAGAGGAAAAATTACAATCATGGTTCTTGGTGCACGTATTTATGTACTGGCATACGTATGTATGTATATGTATAAAGCGACGAATGATTATTCGAAGATTCCTTTATGTTTCTCTTCTGAAAGGGCTTTAAACTTTGAAAAAGTCAAGGTCAGTGATTCTTTAATTCTTTTCACTTAATTTTATGGTTTGACTTCTGCAAATTGACCTCGTCTGCTTCATACACCATTCGTTCAACAGTGTTCCAACAATATTTCAAAGACAAATGACAATTGCTAAATGTTAAAAACTACTATGTAATTGTATGTGCATACTACATACATACTTATGTATATATGTATTTATAATATCAAATACGTTACAATATGCCTGTTTACGTAAAGCAATAAAAACGCAAACTCTGCAATGATACATTACAATTCTGCCTGCATGAACATTAGGGTGGTCCAAAATAAGTAAAGTCGGAATTTTAATGCTCTCACCCCCTAGGATTGTTCTATTATCTATAGATATTTTGAAATCAAAAAATATTTAGAGGTCGTTCAAAGCGCTCAAAGTTTTCCATGTGTTTTATATGGGAGAAAAGCTAGCTTTCGTAGAAATGGTATGAATTCTTGAAAATCAATATTTTTCGATCGGAAAACTCTGGTTCTTCTGAGACTTCCAATAACAATAAACAGTACTCGGTTTTTTCCTAAAGTGTGTAATTAAATAGTTTAATATTATAATGGAAATTTGCAGAATTTGCACAATGTTTGGAACTCTGATTTTTGGGGGTCTTGGTTGTAGAATTAACCATATTTTTATAAAAAATTTGCGAAAAATAAAATTAAAAAACAGTTGCCCGTGCAAAAAATTCGCTTTACCTAAACTTTATTGATTGGCTGTACATACTATGTACGAGGGCGGCAGTTTGCAAAACGAAAATGCCACGAAAAAAAGACAGTCAAACAAAGGTAATGATAGAACAAACCATTTGAACTAATAATCATAGTATCTAAGCTCATTCACCCTCAACTTCATATGAACAAAGGAAAAAACTATTAAAAACAAATTAAAAAATAACTAACATCACGCGGAACCAAACATATGTAAGCATGTATATATTTTAAGCGAGACATACAAATATGTAATTAGTGAAGAATCATACAATTTCTCAACTTATAATGTATTTTTATAGCCGCACGACGAAAGGACAGGCTAACGGTTGGGTATAGAGACAAGCAAACAGGTCCAAAAACAGCCTTAAATAACTTAAATGTTTATTCTTTCATTCATGCTATCGTTAAACAATAAGATCGAGATAAACAGTCGCTATAACCGATTGGATAGACGTAAGTTCTATCTATCGGTAAGTCGCGGATTTGATTTCAGCGCACTTGTGTCCAAATGGACTTCCAGTCAGTTTAACCCACTTCCGGTCGAAACTGGAAGTCGGTAGTAACACCAAAAGATAGACCATCACCGATTTGGTAGGTATACTCGTTTATGAGTTTGTGCTTTCATGAAAAGTAGTCAGAAATTTAAGTTTTTAATCCTGCTCGTAGTGCACTGTCTGGCGAGTTTTGTTATTTTTTCTGGTCAGCTAACAGCATTATATTTAGCCGATTTGGTTCAATTTCGGTAGTTATGTATTGAGGTTACCAAAAAAAAACATATCCTAATAGTTGGCGATAACAAAATCAATTATTGAATCGATTTTTATACCGATAACAATATTCATTATTATATCGATAACAATATCGATTATTTATTGATTATTATATCGATTACAATAGTGGTTATTTAATCAATAACAGTATCGATAACAACATCGATTATTTTATCGACAGCAATATCGATTATTATATCGATAAAAATATCGAGTTTTATATCGTTAACAATATCGATCTTCATCCTCATTCTTTTCTTCATATTTGTCTTTATTTTTGCATATTCCTCTTCATCTTTACCTTAAAGTGTTTAAATTTACCTTAATCTTCGTTTTTGCCTTTATCTCTAGGCATCTTTGTTTTTGTTTTTATTCTCAAACCGCTAAACCGCTAAGAACCATTTCCGTGTGCATTATTCCCCTTGAATTTGGCAATTCACTTCCAACCAACCAATTGCCGCTAAAGATGTTGCACTTCATAAATTCAAGAAATGTTCTTACCCTTTCAGTTACACTAATTTTTATGTATTTGTCATTGCCTCCATTTTCGTCTTTATCTCCACTTTTGCCTTCTTTTTTTGACTTCATCTTCATTCATTCATTTCTTCATCTTCATATTCATCTTTATTTCAAAGCTTAATTTCAAACGCGAAGTGAAACAACATGCGAAACATGTCAAATTGAACATGTTGCAGCAACATCTATACACAAATACCAAATGTTTAAACGACGGTTTTGGCCGTAATTTTCAACCAATTGTGAAACCATAAAAACTCTGCTCATCTACGGAAAAATGCCTTTCCAATGGTGTTCTTGGTTTTGAAATCGGAGAATCGCCAAACGAACGGAGACAAAATTTATGTTAGCGTATTAATATATAGACTAGAGTGCCAGGTACTGTCGAAATTCGACAGTTTTTTTAGTTTTAGAAGCCTTGGAGAGGTTTTCTAACTTAACATGTAGCAAAACTTATACGGTACAAATTAACTAACCGGAAAATCTTCTGCTAAAACGTAACTAAATTTTGTTGTATCTGAGAAGGTCTTTGGAGGACTTCGGCAGGACTTGGAATTGACCCGATACATTCAAGTTTATCGATAAATTTCAATGATTTGATACATATCGATAGTTCGATGAATTTCAAGAACATTAAAATTCGATAACTCAACAAAATTCGTAAACTCGACTAATTTCGATGACTGCGAAATTCGATGGCTCGATAAATATCGATAACTCAAATATGTAAAAACTTTGGATACCTTTATAAATTTTTACTTTTGACATCTCCACATTTTTCGAAAACTATCTAAACATTTTGACAACTCGTTACACTCTTCTACGCTTCGTTGAACCAACCAATTTCAGTAGATCAGTAATTATCGATAACTCTGTAAGTTGTAAGAACTCCATGCATTACGACACCTCGATAAATTTCGTTAAGTCTATAAACAATGATTATTCAATAAATATCGATAACTGATACATTTCTTTAACTTGACAAATTTCGTTAATCCCACACGTTTTTATAGCTCGATAACTATCCCTAAATTTGTACAACTAAGTTTCTGTGTCTATAAATTTCGACAACTCAGTAAACATTGATCAGTTTGAATAATTCGATACGTTGTGATAACTTAATAAGCATGGATAAATTTCGATAATTATAAACTTCGATGATTCGATAAATTTCAGTAACCTTTATGGCTGATTTTATTTCGATTCCTATCGGAAAATTTCAACTGTGTTAACCTAATTCTTATGTATTTCTCATTTTCGTCTTTACCTTCACTTTTGCCTTTTTTTGTCTTCATCGTTATTCCTTGTTTCTTCATCTTCATATTTATCTTTATTTCAAAGTTTAATTTCAAATACGAAGTAAAACAAAATGCGAAACAGCTTAAATTGAACAAGTTGCAAAACAACCATACACAAATATGTAAATTTTTAAACGATGATTTTCAACCAATTTCGAAACTATAAAAACTCTCCTCATCTACAGAAAATTACCTTTCCAACGGTGTTTTTAGTTTTGAAATCGGTAACTTTACCTTGGTTTTCATCTTTGTTTTTATCTTTCACATCTTTGCTTATATCCTTTTCTTTATCTATTCACGTAGATGAGATGAGGTACGATGACGTGATAAGATGTGACGTGATTTTATATGATGTGATGAGATGTCATGTCATGTGTTGTCATATTCTCTGATGTCATGTTATATGATGTCATATCACGTGATGCCACGTCCTGTAATGCCATGTCATATCATACGATGTCATATCATGTGATGTCAAGTCATGTGATGTCATGCCATATAATGTGAGGTCATATCATATAATATCATGTCACGTGATATCGTGTGATGTGATATCATATTATGTGATGTAATATCATATTATGTGATGTAATATCATATTATGTGATGTAATATCATATTATGTGATGTAATATCATGTGATGTCTCTTCATATCATGTGATAAAATGTGATGTGATGTCACGTAGTGTGATCACATTCCATGTTCCGATTAGTATATCGATAACCCTGTTGATAACTGTGTCGATAAAAATATCGATAACAATATCCATAAACATATAGAAAAATACAACGATTGTTAAATCGATTAATTCATCGATAAATATAACAATCATCAGTATCGATTATTGTACATATCGTTAACAATATAAATGACTAAATCGATAGCAAAATCAATTATTTAATCGATTATTATGCCGATAACAATATCCATTATTTTATCGATAAAAATATCGAGTTTTATATCGATAACAATAGCGATCTTCATCCTCATCCTTTTCTTCATATTTATCTTTATTTTTGCATATTCCTCTTCACCTTTACCTTAAAGTGTTTAAATTTACTTTGATCTTCGTTTTTGCCTGTACCTCTAGGCATCTTTGTTTTTGTTTTTATTCTCAAACCGCTAAACCGCTGAGAACCATTTCCATGTGCATTATTCCCCTTGAATTTCACAATTTACTCCCAACCAACCAACTGCCGCTAAAGAAGTTTCACTTCATAAATTCAAGAAATGTTCTTACCCTTTCAGTTACCCTAATTCTTATGTATCTGTCATTGTCTCCATTTTCGTCTTTATCTTCACTTTTGCCTTCTTTTATTTTGTCTTCATCATTATCATTTATTTTTTCATCTTCATATTTATCTTTATTTCAAAGCTTAATTTCGAATGTGAGGTGAAACAACATGCGAAACATGTCAAATTGAACATGTTGCAGCATCATCTATACACATTTCGAAAATGTTTAAACAACGGTTTTGGCCGTAATTTTCAACCAATTGTGAAAAATTCTGCTCACCTACGGAAAAATGCCTTTCCAACGGTGTTCTTGGTTTTGAAATCGGTTCGGTAGAATTGCCAAACGAACGGAGACAAAATTTATGTTAGCGTATTAATATATAGATAACAAAAAATAAATTGTTGAAACTTGCCAATATGTGGTGCGCTTATAATTATGACACTGGATGAACATATGCACCTTCAAATATATAGGAACTACATGAAGTGAGAGACAGTAACCACGCAAAAATTATTTTAAGGGGCTGCGAAGCACGGCGGTTATTACTTTTTGTACTATTCTGGTTTAAAAGCTAGCGCAACAAATTACTAGTTGCTGATTTTTAAAACGGGTCTTTGAAATAATGCAATATTCTAACCGCCCACTTACTACGTCATGCAATTTCATCGAAACTAAGTATGACAGAAATAACAATGACACATTTTGGAACAAAATTTATCTTACATAAATGTCTGGAAATAATAGATTTTCCGCAGATGATGTTTTTAACGCAATTTCAATGCGAAAATAAAGTTCCAGCTTGTGAACTAGTGTCCAACCGAATACGAGACCGAACCCGAATTATTTAAAATTGCTTCACATTGAGGTGTTTTAATTTGGCAAATTTATTGTGATCGATCACTTAAATATGTATGTAGATATTTCAATTGAAATCGGGCCCTAACCGCGAAAATAACGTAAGCGACATTTGTTTTCAATATCTTCTTTTTGATGCACGAAAATTCATCTGGTTTCGTTAGTAAAGAACCAAAATGGCTGCTTCATAGCCTATTTATTTAACTTTAATGTATAGTGCTCTTGACGCACTGGTGAACTTACCGTCACTTTGCGTAATCATGCCTTAAAGGCCATCTGCAGACACACCATTTTTTATTAAAAAACGAAAGCTACGAATTTGTTCTTTCCACATCAAATTTACAACAAAAAAGCTACAATTAGTTCCGTTGGAACCTTTTCAATATCTCAATTCTGTCGTCAATGGTGCATGGTGTCAAGTTAGCACTATATACTAAATTTTATTCGAAAAAGGGTCAACTCAATTTTTTCCAGAACAAAGAAAGCTACAAATTTTTTCTTTTCACAACAAATTTTAAAGCTAAAATCTTCAATTAATGGCATAGTAACATATTGGATATCTCAATTCTATCGACTAGGTGTATGGTGCCAACTACATACCATTTTTTCTTAAAAAACGAGAGCTAAAATTTTTTCTTTCCACAACAAAAAAGCTACAATTAATGTCGTTATAACCTTTTCAATATCTCAATTCTATCGACTAGGTGTATGGTGTCAAGCTAGCACTACATACCATTTTTTCTTAAAAAAACGAGAGCTACAAATTTTTTCTTTCCACAACAAATTTACAACAAAACACTGCAATTAATGCCGTAGTTAACTTTCGAAACGTGTAGTGCTAACTTGACACATGTTCAATTGTGAATAAATTACCTTCAGTATTTACCGATTTATCGAAAATTCCGTATTATTTCTAAATTAACGTTATATGGGATGTGGGCGTGGTTAAGTCCGATTTTAAAAATTTTCAGCCGTTTGGTATACTTTACCAACCCCAACTGTGCCAAGTTTGGGAGAAATTGGTGGAGCAGGAATAAGCTTCAGTAGTTACTAAAATGCTGTTCCAGGTGCTCACGATATTCACGTTTTGCAGTTTTTTTGCAGGAAAGCGTTCCATATGCCAAAAAAACCTGTAAGTCAAACCACTTTTGTGAGAGTAACTTGCACTCTCTCTCAGTCAGATGTTGCATTTGTAAACAAAAACAGACATAACCGTTCAAATAAACGCGCCTATCACCACTTTGAATTGTGTATACGCAGCGTTCGTTAGTTCGCATGTTGTCATCGGATGAGTATTTATTAATTATCATATCACTTATGGCATAATTTTATATGTTCTATGTTGTAAATTAATAGGGCTATTCGCGATTCGGTGCATAAGAGCTGACAAATTTATGCAACTGCAGAAATATGCCATGGATTGTGAGCGACCTTTATTAAACTGTCATGGTAAAGCTTTTGCAAAACAATTTTTGTGCATCAGCTTTGGTTTTGTTTATGAATTTAATCAGCTGATAGAAATGTCAACCAGAGTTGCAATGCATAGCATTTTTATGCTATGGATTTTCGCTACTGCCAATTTGCCAAGCTATGACAAATGCAAATGCGTGTATTTTGTTTGTGTATTGCAAATAATTTGCAATACAAATTTGTAATGCAATGATGCAAGGCCATTTGCACCGGATCGCGAATAGCCCTAATATTTATTACATTTCGTAAAGCTGGTAAGCATTGGTAATGCTCAATCAAACGTAATTTCTTTTTCTTTTCCACGCACTTGCTCACCACGACGATCAGAAGGCAAGTGAGCTTGTTTTTGTCAAGCATAACGCGAGACGGTTGATAAAGATATTTGATCGTCTCCATGGCGCTTTACATTAAAAAAAATGGAAGTAGTTACATGAAAAGTGGTTTTTCGCTCTCGCTCCTCTCTTTCAAGAGAGTAAGTTTGTTATTTGACAGTTTTACAGAGTCTTACACGAAGTTACCTGGAACGCAACATAAAATATCGAAGTTTTTGTTTTTCTGAAAACTACCATTTTTCCCATTTTCAATACTATCCTTCCTACACTCAAAAGAAGTGCATCAAGTTTCGTGAGGATATGTAAATTTTTACTCCAGTTATCGTGTGCACAGACAGACGGATGGACAGACAGTCACCGCCTTATCGATTTATTTTTTTCATTCTGAGCATTTATTGTATATATCTATATCGATTCGTTTTCGCTGTTACAAACAACCGTTATATGGACCAAGTTATAATACCCTTTTGCACAAGTACGCTCGGTTATAAAAATTGGGACAAGTCGCACATTTGGTACAATACAGCGAACTGCTATTAAAAAATGTGTACCAATTGTTTGTCGTGATTAGGATAAAGAAAAATATTTGTGAATTCACACGATTGGAATACGATTTGCTCCATATTTTGGGAATATGCCCAATCGTATGACACTGCCTTTAGGAATACTTGTTGGTTGCACTAGAAGTCGAACGTTGGTCTTACCGAGGAGTGGTGAAACGGACCTTAATCCCCTACCCTTTGGCGAACACCAAATTACACATATATTATTAACTTTTCTGTTTATTCCGGTACCTACCTCACCGCTGAAGAACATTTTGTTGGAAAAATCGCCGTTCACAGCCTTTTTTAAAGCAGTTGTTGTGGACTGTGGATGAGCTGGACCTAAATCATCTCATCCAATTCTTCAAAAATGGTTATATTCGAATTTTGATCACTACCTACATAGCTTTTAAGGTACAATATTTTTCTTTCAAACGACAAAGCATCGCCACATTATGCCTTAAAAATGAGTAAGTTCTTAAATGAGCAGAAAGCAAATTTTTACCAGAAAAAGTCTGCACCTCAACCTTTCCTCCAAAGGGATTTTTTACGAATTTGTACCTAAAGTTGTACAAGAACAACTGGAGAGCTAAAATCAGAAGAACTCTAAGTAAGAATATATTTCGGCAGCTGGAGTCGGAGTCTTTAGAGGTGCGTAATACCAATCCGTAGGACTTAAATTCGATTCCTGCTCAAAGGAACATGCCAAAGAAAGCTATTGGAAAATGTTTTTCTAAACAGCGATTGCCCCTCGTCAGGCGATGGCAAACCTACGAGCGGTTTTCTGCCTTGATAAGGCTCCTTACATACTCCGTTTTTCGTTCGGAGGCGGCGTAAAACTATACAGTATTGGCCAATATAAGAGCACCCCCATTTCAAAGTGATATTGTTTGCCACTCATGTTTATTTATTTATTTTTAGGAATTTATTCGTTAATTTTGAGCTCCGGCCGGTTATTAAATAAAACATAGATTTTGGTAGTTTTATTTATCGATTAAAAAAACTCAATAATTCCTGAAGATGCCTTCAGATTGAAGGCGAAATATCGACATCAATAAATGTAATAAATAAAACTATCAATATCTATGTTTTATTTAATAACCGGCCTGGAGCTCAAAATCAACGAATATATTATAATAAAACGGTCAAAATCAAAAACGAATCATTTATAGGAATTTTCAATTAAAATACAGTTTATTCTCTCACAAAACTCATACAAAGCCAAGTTAAAAACTTTTTAAAAGACCGAAAAAAAGTGCAACAAATTTTCACCCAAATTTCAAACTTTTTTCTCAGATGCGCTAGAACTTTTTTGAGCACTCATTTTTAAAGCCCATTCAATTTTAGTCAGATAATGTGCAAGTTTCAAATGGCTAAAAATTACCGTCGATTTTTTAGAATTGTTTTCGCCGAAGGTGTTGCGTCCTTATGTTCAATACTGTATGTCTCTTCATTTGTATAACAACATCAAGAGGTACACCACAAATCGGAGAAGCTCGGCCAAACACTTAAAAATATAAGCGGCAAATAATTATTAATTTTTAAGTTAACAAGTAACTTTTCCAATATGCAATCCGCTTTGTTACCGCATGGTTACTACATGAATACAAGTGTGCGTGGAATACCAGAAAGTTGCAAAAATGGGCGAGCTTATTTTGTTGGTAACAAAATATTCGTAAGTAATGCAGAATATATCTGGAAAGAATAACAGGCAACACACTTGTTAAACTCTTACGCCACCGCTGAAAACGATAAAATAAATGCGCTTTCTCTTGAATACCAATTTGCAAAAAGACAAATACATTCTTACATTTGTGTTAAAAAGTTTTAAACAAATGTATTGTTCTTTACTCCCATTTTCAAAAAATGCTTATTAAGCAAAACAAGTAAGAAATAAAAAGAATCCAATGAACTCACCTCACACAATGGCATCATTTCGTTACCAAAGCGGTGTAGCCAATATATTTCCTGCTTTTTTAAAGTAAGCAGTAAAATAAACCAGTCAAAAAAAGAACAGGCAATATCTGGAAATAAACTGAGCTCTCAAAACTTGCTAGTTCTTATAAGATACTATTCTAACATTTGGTCGCCAACTACATACATTTGTACATACTTATGTACTATTGTTCTCTCTTAACACACTCTTCTGATACAAATAAAAAATTAACAATAAAATTAACAACCGTCAACTTCAGAACGAGCATTGACCTTTGTTAAACAAAAAACATCGTAGAGATAGAAAAAAAAATGCGAAAAAAGAAACGCGCTGCCGTCTTCGACTTTTTTCTTCATTGTTTTAAGTCTAATAATGTTCGTACATACAGATATGCATATGAGTAAGTACGAAAACATAATCAATTATATGTAAAACAAAACAGTACATCCTCACGTACGAAGTATTGTGTGGTGAAACTATCCCAAAAGTTTGTATGCCTTTTTATTTTAGCTAATTCCACTTTTCTAATTTGAGGTTATATTTTGATTCCAATACAGTATATTTTGCTTAGCTGCACATCCTTCTTTGCACGAAAAACTTGTGCACGTAACCGAAAAAGGCACTTAAGCGAATTTTCTTTACTACTTCAATGAGGAAGGTATCCGAATCCCTATGAAACCAAATATTGGCGGAGCACTTACCACGTAGAAATTACTGCAAGCGAAATTTTTACCGTTGTTCTGCGAGATTAGCAAAATAAATAAAAGGTTGTAAAATTAGGTAATTGTAGGGCCAGTTCAGGTAAACGTAATACTTTCATTGATAATTGATACTAGTCGCACAATTTTTAAGGCAGGTATCGCCAATGTGCAGGTATGTTGAATGCATATATCGGAGCAGTAATGCTTTTGATGCGCGTTTTGGGGTAGGTATTTTAAATGTGCACTTAAGCATAGAGGCAGCAAAGCAAAATATACTGTACATACTATATCTTTGTAGTTCAGCACGACCTACAATTCATTTCAAAATTTTGCTGTTCAGCGAAGTTATAAGTGTACGAAATTTCCTTGTACGCATACATGCAATGCAATAACAATCAAAATAGAGTTCTGTTTTGATCGAAAATTCGCATTTGATCCCCGTGGGATTCGAGTTAAGTAAGGTTCACTGTAAATGCAAAACACATGCAAATACATACTCACAAAGCTCGCTCAGCATTTCAGTTCGGTTTAAAAGCCGAATTAACTTCGCATTAAGCCGTGACCAGCGTTGCCAGGTTGACGTTTATAATGTTATTTGGACTTTTTTGTATCCTGTTGACGTTTTTTAACTTCCCAGTAATTTTTCTCTGTTACTAAATCTTGTAAGTAAGACTGATTTTGAATTATTTTCCTAATGAATCTTTACAAACTTTGTTTTTTGCAGCAGCTGCTTCAAAAAATTATTTATTCATTGGACACAGATGACGTAACCCTTATTTAAGCGCATAAAGAAAATGACACAATTAGTCGCATGGGGCCCCTCACTGAAAATGCAATGAACGTAAAATGGCTGAAATATTGCTATGTTCCTTCTTAACAGAACGTAATTTAGCATTTTCGACAACCGACCACTTAACCAAATGTCTACAAGAAAACAAAAATATTAAAAATCAACGCGATTATTTAGCACCTTAAAACTTGCACATTATTGCCCTGGAATTTAATGGGCTATCAACCTTCATACTCAAAAAAAGTCTAAAAAATCTGAATAAAAAGTTGAAAATCTAGCTGAAATTTTGCATATTTTTTTATAATTTTTGCACAAAGTTTGAAATGTGGATTTATATTTTGTTTGTTATATAATGAGCTAGGCTTTTATGGAAAAATAATAAACATTAAATAAACAAAAAACAAACAGCCAAAATCGATGACTTAATCAGCTGATCACAAGTGTATATATAAAATGAGTTTTATATTAACGATCTCAAACCAGTTTAGAATGACTTTTAAATGTGACAGAGCAAATGACATTTTAATATACCTTACTTACATATCGTCACCTGAAATGCAAAATAACGTAACAACATCGTCACTGAATTTTAAAAAGTCGTGACCAATTTTTTTTTTCATAAAACGATGTGGGGAGTTGTAATTCGATGAAATCCATCATAGCAATCAAAAAGTGAATATTGAATTTTTTATAAGTTACGACTTTTTGCATTTCAGTGACGATGTTGTTACGTTATTTTGCATTTCAGGTGACGATATGTACCTTTGTATACAATACAAGTTTAATAAGAACAATTCTTTGTGCATACATTTGAAAAAATGGAAAGAATGGAAATGACGTTCTTTCAGACCAGGAGAGACGTTTTCTCATGCCGAAGACCTGGCAACACTGGCCGTGACTTTGTTCCCAGTGAACTTTAAATTGGACAATGGCAAAAAGAGCGGCAACTGCTCAGAATCAAAACAACGCACGAACGAAATCTGTATTTTTTTATTCAGTGTGATTGGACTCGTATTTTCCATATGTGTGTATGACTTGTGTAGTTTATGTATGTATATATATACAGCCCGCGACAAAACGATAGCACTTCAACATTTTTAACAGTTTTGACTATTTACATTTTTTTTGTTTAATATTCATTATTTTTATATAGAAGCATAGCTCTTTATCTAACAAATACCATATAAATCCCGATTTCAGATTTTGTGCAAAAATTATAAAAATTTCACAAACTTTTCATACCAATTCCAAGCCTGCTACGTACGTACGATTTAATGCTAACACAAACGAATTGGCGCTTTTGTTAATGGCTAAATACGGCCTGTTAACAGTCAGAACGTTATGAATATGCCTACCTATATACATAGAAGCATACACGTGCATACATACATACATATCGCACACGATCTTCAAAAGTGGCCAACTCAAAATTACACGTTCGCCATGCTAATCATATGGGCAAGGGGTTCTTTACTTAGGTATTTTCAACAAATTATAACAACATTTTACTCCAGCTTTTGCTAAAAGGTAAATAAAGGCTCTAGGTAAATTTTTAGTGAATAATTTCAAAATGCCAAATTTTGAGTTGTGTCACTTTTGATCGTGTGTGTATTATGTACACACTTATAGTAAAAGCTAACACGTGCGAGAGTGCATACTTGGTTAAGAGTAAATACAAAAATACAACTCACTTTCTAACAAAAACCATATAAGACCAAATTTCAAACTTTGTAAAAAAAATAGCAAAATTCAACAAAATTTTAAAACAACACCAAACTTTTTAATAAGAACTTTTAGAAAAAATCTAGGTGTGCAGTTTTATAACCCATAAAATTCTAGCTTAAGAAATTGCAAGTTTGAAGTAGCTAAAAATTCGCGCGTTGTTGATATTTCTTTTTTTCGGATAGTGTTATTATTTGCTTCAATACGAAAAAAATTTTATAACATACATACATGCGTGACACCGCCAGGAAAAAAAATTATCAAAAATCAACGCGATTTCTTAGCCACTTGAAGCTTGCACTTTCTTGAGCTAGAATTCAGTGGGCTATAAAACTGCATACTTAGCTTTTTTCTAGAAGTTCTTATTTAAAAACTTTGGTGTTGTTTTAAAATTTTGTTGAATTTTTCTATTGTTTTTATAACGTTTGAAATTTGGACTTTTATGGTTTTTGTTAGATAGTGAGTTTTTTTTTATAAAAAATAAATAAGCATTATGCAAACAAAAGAAAAATAACCGAAACTGGTCACAATGTCATGTCCCTATTTTTTTTTCACATGACTGTATGTGGGCGTGTCCAACCCCGCCCACTTTTACATATTAAAGTTTGTACTCTTAACAGAGCTTACGGTAAAAATTTTATCCTGATATGTTCGCCGACGCTTAGTCCCTTTTGAAGACTCAACAAAATCTATTTTCGGGCGCCCACGATTTGAATTGGTGGAAACTGTTGGTTGACATTTTAATGATATGATTTCTTTCTTTTCGTGCCAATTAGAATGATTTTTCGAAACCGCTGATTTTTGTCGTTTGGATCTTTGTCAAAACAATGCAAATTTTTTACAAACGTAATTAATACATTTTTTCAACTCATACCGATCTGGCTCAAAAACCTCATATTCAATATCTTTCGCTATTGCACCCAGCACATTTTGAACTTTCTGGGAATGCGTACCGGAATTTTCACGCTAAATCGCAAAAACATGCAATCGAGAAAATTCGCAGTGGTAACTTGTGCATTTTGAATTAGAAAATTAGATAAACCAAAAAGTAAACATGAAAAAAACAAGTAATTCTTAGCAAAAAAAACCGACTTAAAAAATATATATATCTTTATATTTCATGATTCAATGATCGGATCTAAACCAAATTAGTATGGGACCACTACCTTTCCGTTGCAAAAAGAATTATTGAAATCGGTTGACGTGGTCCAAAGTTATGCGGTAACATACATAAAAAAAAAAAAATATATATTCCGACGAAATGATAACCTCCTCCTTTTTTGGAAGTCGGTTAATAAAGAGCTTGGATTACGTTATGGAATACTTTGCGAGTCTCTGCAGGTCGATGCATCTACACTGAACATTTTTATAATCTTAAAATATTAACAAATAATATGTAAATAAAAATATTGAGGGCCGATAGGGGAAACACACTTATAACATTACCTAAATACTTGAAAGACGAGCCAAGAAACCCACAAAATCCTACTTTTCTAAAACAACGGTTTGCATAAAACACAACACGAATTATCTAAAAGTTGAATTGTAGAAATAAAGTCAATACCTTTATGTACAATATCCATTGCATACAATTTTAATTCACTCGGCTTTTCACAATATTTTCATTACGTTAAATCCAATTCAATTTTCAGCGTGCTGACGCTGTTCAAATAAAATGAACGATTGATGACACTTTTGTTGCTTTTTTTCAGAAATAACCGTTAGAATGAAAATAAAGAATATATGACAACATGAAGTTTGGACAAAAAACTGATTGCAAAGCCTATTTTGGTTCAACAATTTTTACATACATTTTTTTAATTTTGGCCTATGGCAGCAACCACTGCGCAGCGGGTTCCGAGTTGTATACTTTCAAAGCTGAAGCGTTTCCGTCCATTCCAATGACATGGACAAGCCAGCGGATCCGCTGTATTTTAATTCGCTGCACTATGTCCATGTCGTTTTAAAGCTCATACAGCTCGTCGGGTCGAAGAACCGCATTTGTCATCGTTACCTTATTCAATTTAGAAATATTGATCATATCGAATCCATGATGTAAGTTATCCGCCCCTTTTATTTCTGCACTACCATTAATGGAGATTCAAAATTTGCACAACTTAGTTCCAATTCGTGCTTGGCGACTTCAATTCCAGGGTGGGCAAGGAGAGATCTTTGGAATTACCGTCGGAAAATTCAGCCTCCACGACGAAACGTCCGACCACGGACTGAGGCATATCGACTTCGCCGGGCCTCAAAACATGGTAGTGTAGAGAATAAAAAGATCCATCAAGCTACGTGGCTGTCTCCAGATTGAAAAACGAAAAACCATATCGATCATGTAGTGACAGACGGAAGGCACGCTTACAGTGTTTTAGACGTATGTACACTCCGAGGCCCAAACATCTTGTTGCAGCCAAGATACGCACCCACCTCTGCGCAACAAAAAATGTGCGCCCAAATATGCAAGGAAAGCTTAACGTCGATAAGCTGCAATCCATTCGCTACTCGACTCTCACACTTGCTCTCAGAGAGCACTCTTCAACAAACCCACATATGCGAGCAGTGGAACCACATTTCTCGGCCATTGAGTACCGCCGCCGAAGAAGTAGTCGGATTTGAGCGAGCCCGAAAGAACAACTGGTACGATGAGGAGTGTCAGGAAGCTTGTGAGAAAAAAGATGCCGCTTACAGGGCCACGCTTCGGTCGGGCACAACGCGCGCTATGAAGGACCGCTATAGGGATCTGAAAAAGGAAGCGAGACGTATTTGCCGCAATAAGAAGAAAGAGGCCGAAATACGTGAGTGCGAAGAGCTTGAAATGCTGGCCGACAGGAAAAATGCCCGCAAATTTTACCAGAGTGTAAGGCGACTTGCGGAAGGTTTCAAGACCAGGGCGTACTCCTGTAAGAACAATGGCGACCTAGTTGCCGATGTTCAGAACGTACTTAAATTATGGAGGGAACACTTTTCCACGTTACTGAATGGTAGCAGCACAGAAAGTTGTGGAGAAGAAGAACCCGAGCCCCCAGTCGATGATGACAGAGTCGATGTCCCTCCGCTTGACCATGACGAGGTACGAATAGCAATAACGCGGCTGAAAAATAACAAAGCTGCTGGAGCTGGAGTCAGTGTGGCTTTAGGCCTGGAAAATCCACCATAGACCAGGTATTCACAATAGCCAAATCTTGGAAAAGACCCGCAAAAAAAGAATCGAAACTCACCACCTATTTGTCGACTTTAAAGCCACTTTCGACAGTGCTAAAAGGAGTTGCATATACGCCGCTATGTCTGAATTTGGCATCCGCGCCAAACTGATACGGCTTTGTAAAATGACGTTGTGCAATATCACCAGCTTCGTCAGAATTGGCAAAGACCTCTCCGAGCCGCTCGTCACCAAAGGGGCTTCAGACAGGGCGACTCTCTTTCATGTGACTTCTTTAATCTGATGTTGGAGAAGATAATAAGAGCTGCAGAACTGAACCGCTCAGGAACAATTTACTACAAGAGCGCGCAGTTGCTGGCTTATGCCGATGACATCGATATCATCGGTATCAAAAACCGCGAAGTCTGTTCTGCCTTTTCTAAGTTTGATAAGAAAGCAAAGCGAATGGGTCTGGTGGTAAACGAGGACATGACGAAGTATCTCCTGTCATCAAACAAACAGTCAGCACATTTGCGCCTTGGCACCCACGTCACTGTTGAGTTATAATTTCAAGAAAGTAGGGAATTTCGTTTACATGGGAACCAGTATTAACACCGATAATAATGTCAGCATGGAAATCTAACGCAGAATCACTCTTGCCAACAAGTGCTACTTTGGACTGACTAGGCAATTCACGAGTAAAGTCCTCCCTCGACGTACGAAAACCCTACTCTATAAGTCACGTGT
>NW_023458557.1:66463938-66591826 GCF_013731165.1 Rhagoletis pomonella
TGTTGCGGTTTTCTTCCATATACAAATAAATTGAGTATATTCATTATATGGAAGCCAATGCGACAAAAAAAATTCTAAAAAAATTAACGGTAATTCGTAGCCACTTGAAATTTGCACATTATCAGACTAAAATTGCAGGGGCTAAAAAACTGTGTACTCAAAAAAATTTTAACACTTCCGAGAAAAAAATTTGAAATTTAGGTGAAATTTTGTTGCACTTTTTTGTAGTTTTCTACAAATTGTTAAACGTGGGTATATATGGGGTTTGTCTGAGAATGAACTAAATTTTAATTGAAAATTCTTAAAAATAAATAAGTAAACATAAGTGGCACACAATATCACTTTGAAATGGCGTGCTATAGATATGACCGATACTGTATAAGATTTTAGATTCGCTGAACCCGAAACCGAGGTCCGTTAACCTCCACAATGTCAGCTTCGAGGTCATTTGAAGGTCAAATAAGACAACAAATTTATTCAATAAAAATAAAAATAAAAATTTTAGTTTTTGTTGTCGTTGAAACCGAGTATGGGGGTCCCTTGATTCCTCAAGGTCATCTAAAGGTCATGCCAAGGTCATATCAAGGTCAAATTCCGATGAATTTTATTGAATTTTCAGGTTTATTCAGTGAATTTTTCCCTACTAACTGTAGGTGAGTTCTAAGGCCTGAGTAAGTTCAGAGGCGATGCTAGCCCTAAGCATAAGAATGCGGAGCAGATATTGCCCCATGGACGATTATTTTTTGAGAGATTTCGCCGACTTAAACAATGTTAGATCGCAGAAACGACAGCACTTTGTCGGATAAAACACCGAGTCATTCCAGGACGTGCTATAGCCAGAATGCCAAAAACTAGTAAAAGAGAACGCTCTTGAGGGAGCAAATGATGTACTCTCTTAGTCAGAAGTTACCAATTTAAATGCGAATATTTTTATACCCGAGCGCACTTGTGCACAAGGGTATATTAATTTTGTTCACATAACGGTTGTTTGTAACAGCCAAAACGAATCGAGATAGATATACACAAATGTATAAATAAATGCTCAGAATGAATAGAGAAATCGATTATGCCATGTCTGTCTGTCCGTCCGTCTGTCCGTCTGTCCGTCCGTCCGTGTACACGATAACTCGAGCAAAAATTGAGATACCTCAACAAAATTTGGTATGTGGGTTTCTGTTAATCCAAGGTAGGTTGGTATTGAAAATGGGCGAAATCGGACTGTAACCACGCCCACTTTCCATATAACGGTAATTTCCAGAAATACGAAAACTGCGATAATTTAGTAGCTACTGAATATAATTCACTCAAAATTGATATTTACCATAATTTTCAGACGAAAAATAAGAATATTATAAATTTTTGGAAAATGGGCGTAGCCACGCCCACTTATGGTTACATGTGTATATCTTGGTAACCGCTGCACCAATTTCTTCCAAACTTGGCACAGTTGTTGGCCTTGATACAGCATACTAAATGGAAAAAATCGGACAATAACCACGCCCACATCCCATATAACGGTAATATACAGAAATACAAAATCTTCGATAAATAAGTAAATATTAAAGCTTACTTATTCAAAATTGATGCTCGCAACAATTCTTTACCAAGAAATACATTTATGGTTAAATTTTGGAAAATGGGCGTGGCACCGCCCACTTATGACCACATATATGTATATCGGTAACCGTTATACCAATTTGTACCAAACTCGGTATTTTTATTGTCCTTCCACATAAAAGCAAAACGTTGAAAATTATTGGAATCGGACTAAAATTACGGCCGCTTCTCATATAACGGTAAATTTCATAAATGCTTGAAACTGCAATATTTCGAAATTTAAGGACGCTAATTTACTCAAAATTGATACTCCCCGGCTTACCATCTAGCGGTAGGTTTCGGAAAGGTGAAAAACATATATTTAATACTTGCGCCGGGTATTTAATGTTCGGCTCCACCCGAACTTAGACTTTCTTACTTGTTTTCTGGTAAATTTGTCAAATTGTAAACAATAGAAGTGCGGTTTTCTAAGGGTACGTTCACACAGAAAGCGGAGCCGAGCCCATCGAAGCAAGCCTTTTCATGAACTTTTGGAGCTGAAAGTAAGGCAGTTTTTAATTTTGAATTTTCTATTTAATTTTTCAGCTTCATGGCGCTGCTGTAAACAAAATATTCAAATAAAAACTAATTTTACAACTAGCCATTTTTGAATAAAATTGAGCAAATATTTTTGCCGCTTTTCATTGACGGTAAGTTTTGTGGTACCTTTGCAGCCGAGTCCATGAAAAAAGCTCCGCTTCGCTTCGTTCAGTGTGAACACCACCAGCTTCGCCTTGTTCCGCCTTGCTTCGTTCGGCGTCGCTCGACTTTCTGTGTGAACGCGCCTAAGGCATGTTGAGCCCAGTGTGTTTACATAAAAATAACGATTATTTCAAAAGCAAAATTTGGAGATTATGTTTAAGTTGTGAAAAGTTACCATTTTTTACTAGAAAGCAATCCCACACTATTTAGTGTTACTCTCTCGCTCTTAGAGATTTTATTTTTATTATCTGATAGTTTTACTAGATTTAGTCTGAGGATTACGGGACCAAACCTAATAATGTAATAATGTTAAATATCAGACGGAGACAACTCCAACAAGCATAATGAACATTTATTCTACCACGGGGTTCTGGATCCCACAGCCTGCACGGCAATCAACACCTCGCGCGCTGCCTGTACTACGTAGCACCATCAAGCCTCCACGCTCGAAAATTTACATTAGAAAACAGTACAGAGGTAGTACAACGACAAGGTCACGATTATTTGTAGCCATTCCAATTATAATTTCATACTCTTATCAATGGATTGGGCGTAAAAGTTTATTTTTAGTAACACTTAGATCAAACGAAACTACCCCTTTATTTGCGCTTGGTTTCTAGGTACTTATGTACATATGTATGTATGTTTGTATGGGGGAACTTTGTGTGGCAACAATTTAATAATCCGTTGTCATAGCCGTGTTTCCAATGTGCCTATTCACTTCAGAATTGTGAAAATTTTGAATTCAGAATATGTCGCTGGACATACTTTCATGTGTATGTACGAGTATCTACATATGTATGTATGTATGTATATATCCTACAGTCAAATTTAGAGACAGTCTGACAGAGCGCTAGTTCCGAACTACATATCTCAGAACTATCTCTGAACTAGTGCAAAAGGAATGCAGAGCGGGACATTTGAAACTTGCGGTGTAAATGTGCAAATGCTCACTACTCGTACAATACGAAAGTAGCTCAGCGAGAAGACCTCCGACTCAACCATCGTTGGTCGCGTATTCAAATCGCGGTGGAGGCAGTTGTGAGTTTTCAAATTTAATGAATTTAAATTCTTGAGTGCAGCCTACAATATTTTTTTTTTTATAAAATATGTAACAAAAACGGAAACTGTAAAAGAAACGAAAAAAATGTCCAAAAATCTAATCTCAAAAACGTTTTCTCTTAAAAAAAAAACTGTCCAAAATGGAACCAGTTAAAAACTGGTTGCAAAGTAATACACTGGGCGGCAATTGCCACCGATGACAATGCCGTGTAAAACTGGACAGTTGAAAGCATTGCTTGGGTATTGAGCTAGAACTGGTACTGTCGGTGAAAGGTCTAGTTCTACGCTAGTTCTAGGATTGTCAGATTTTCTGCAGGGTATGTATGTATGCATATACAATATACATATACATTAACATATGGACATATACAACCTATTATTTTAATCCAACAACCATTTTATTGAATATTTTAGCGAATAGTGCGAATCGTATCTACACAATTTAAATGTTTTTATACCACTACACAAATACATATGTACATACGTATAAATTTATTATATGGCCTCTGTTTTAGAGAGCATTGACACTAAACAAAAATTTAGAGCGTTGAACTGCTCTTAAAACAACTACAAAACCGTTCATACGCCTCCAATTTAGCAAAGCTAGGTATCGGCAGTTTTTTTTTGTTACACACGAATTATGTTTTATAAACGTATGTATATACATATGTATGTAGTTATGCCCTAAGTTGTAGTTTGCATGAAGAAGTTCTCTTCCTTACGCCAATATACATACATACAAACAAATGTGTATGGGATTTACTAATGTTTTGCTAATTATGACAACTTAAAAATTATGGTTCTAAAGCAAAACAGGCGCAATTGTTACGGATCAAAAAGTTTATTCGAAAAGATGAATATCAAAACGTAAAATTTCGGTAAAATATATGTACATCACATAAAAAGCAATTAACGTAATACATACATATGTGTGTATATATGAGTAGTCCACTTGCAAAATGCGCTATGTAAATTTGTTTAAATTTTTAGTTTTTGGTGGTTAACGTACCAGTGTTTAAAGTAGTTTCATGTCCACTAACAATACAGTGCAAATCCTTATATATTCTGAAAAAATAGCATCAAATGTTAGCTACTCTACGTACGTTACGTAAACCTAGGTGACCCACACATTTTTGCGAATTTCTCGGAAACCAATGGAACACCTAAATTAATTTTGGAGGCTCTAATTAACACCTAAAAGACACCTAATTCCTAGCTAATTTTTATTGATTTTTGGCGACTTGGGTCAGCTAGTTTTATGGACGTCTTATATAGCAAAGTGATTTTCACTGCTGTGTGATCGGTATGTAAACCGGAAACACAATTTAATGGGTTTAGCTTCCTACATAAAGAAAACTGGTATCCTAACAATCAGTGGTATAAGAGATAAAGCTTATGCAGCATAGATTTTGACGATTTTCTCAGTAGACTTTGTATTATTATTTATAAAATAGCTTACGAAATTTATCTGTTTTAGCTGTCCAAATAAAGGAATTTCTCAGAAAAACCCGATATCTGAACAATCAGTTGTATGGAGGCAATAAATAGGTTATAGTGACCCGATCTTTGCTAATTTTACTGTAAACTTTCTGTTGATATTGAGTGAAAATAGTGCGAAATTTCATGTTTCTAGCTGCATATATGGAGAAGTTATAACAAAGAATCTAATATTTGAACAATCAGTTGTATGGAGGCTATAAGTTATAGCGACCCGATCTTCGCTATGATAATGGGTAGAAATACTGCCAAATTTCATGTTCCTGCATAGATGGAGGAGTTAAAATAAAAAATCGCATATCTGAACAATCAATTGTATGGGAGCTATATGTAAAAGTGACCCGACCTTTGCTATTTTCCCTGTAAGGGTTCTGTTAGTAATGAGTGAAAACGGTGCGGATTTTCATGTTCCCAGCTGCATAAATGGAGAAGTTATGGCAAAAAATCTCATATCTGAACAATCAGTTGTATGAAGGCTATAGGTTGCAGAGACCCGATCTTCGTCATTTCCACTGAAAGTATTTTTGTGATGAGTGTCAGCAGTACAAAATTTCATGTTCCTTGCTACTTAAATGGAGGAGTTATTTATAACGAAAAATCGTATATCTGAACAATCAGTTGTATGGGAGCTATAGGTTATAGAGACCCGATCTTTGTAATTTTCACCCTAAGTTTTCTGTTGATAATGGGTTGAAGTATTGCAAAATTTCATGTTCCTAGCTGCATAAATGGAGAATTTATAGCGAAAAATCTCATATCTGAACAATCCGTTGTATGGGAGCTATATGTTATAGTGGCCCGATTCTTCCGGTTCCGACAATGATTAATAATTATAAAAATACACCCACATACCAAATTTTATCCGGATATCTCGAAAACTGAGAGACTAGATTGCATACAGACGAACAGACAGACATACGGACCGACGGACAGACGGATATGGCTAAGTCGACTCAGCTCGACGTTCTAATCATTTATGTAAGTATACATTTTAGTGGGTCGATCTCTTCTTATTCTGAGACTTACAAACATCGGACCAAAGTTATAACACCATTTCATGCTCATGAAAGGTATAAATATAAAAATTCGGCAACCATAACTGAGCGGGACGCACTAATACCCACGACAAAATAAGACTGTGTTTGTGTGCCCAGCATTGATCTGCATCAACGATATTTTCAATCAGGTATTGTTAGATAAGACTGTTTGCTGATGGTGCACTGTTGACTATAAGTGAAGACGATTTGGATTTGGAGCATGGTGCATATATAGCACAAATAACATAAATAGCATGATTGTTACTGTTTCATGTGTTCAAACAACAACAAAATTAACCAGTCGGCTGTCTATGCACCATGCTAGACAGTATGCACCGAATCGTGAATACCCCTACTGTATGTCTGGTTATGCAAAAATAAGATAATGTTAAAAGTAAATAAAATTGTAGTTTAAAAAATGAAAACCTCGCTATTATAATTTCCATTCCTACTGTCATCAGGTATGTAATTTGAGAATAGAAATCGCTGCATCTTTTAGGCGCATCAATATTACATAGTTACATCCCGAGCTAATAAAAGGGAGGTAAAAAGACAAATTATATGATTATTTCTTCAGCAAATAAAACTAGATTAGGACGATTACAGAAGTTACTACAATTAAATATTCTTGGTGGTCTTATTGATAAAAAATTCAAATTCCGGTTTGTTTAAAAAAATACGTGATATTTTTTAAATAAAACAGATCGGAATATGCGCTCACATATACTTAGCACGTTTGAACTGTATAAAGTATGTATATGAAAATTAGTAAAGAAAATATGAAAAATCTTAATGTACAACTTTTTCTAATCTAATGAATATATGTAAGTGTACATGAATGAATATATATTAATAAAAAAAATTAGTAGAGAAGCAAGCGATTAAATAAGCTAAAAATGTAATTGACAAGATTTTATATACAGTATTGGACATATCTATAGCACCCCCCTTTCAAAGCGATATTGTTTGCCACTTATGTTTAATTATTTGTTTTTAAGAATTTTAAATTAAAATACAGTTCATTCTCTAACAAAACCCATATAAACCAATGTTTTAAACTTTTTAAAAGACCGCAAAAAAGTGCAACAAACTTTCCATTAAATTTCAAACTTTTTTCTCAGAAGCTCTAGAATTTTTTGAGTACACAGTTTTATAGCGCATTCAATTTTGTCCAATAATGTGCAAGTTTCAAGTCGCTAAGATTACCGTTGATTTTTTAGAATTTTTTTTGTCTCATTTGTTTCCATATATGGACTAAACACAATTTATTTTTATATGGCAGAAACCCGCAACATCCTCGGCGAAAAAAATTCTAAAAAATCAACGGTAATTTTTAGCCACTTGAAACTTGCACATTATTAGACTAAAATTGAATGGGCTATAAAACTGTGTATTCAAAAAAATTCTACCGCTTCTGAGAAAAAAGTTTGAAATTTGGGTGAAAATTTGTTGCACTTTTTTGCGGTCTTTTAAAAAGTTTTAAGCTTGAGTTTATGTGAGTTTTGTGAGAGAATGAACTGTATTTTAATTGAAAATTCTTAAAAATAAATAAATAAACATGAGTGGCAAACAATATCACTTTGAAATGGGGGTGCTATTGTATTGGCCAATACTGTAGGTCTTAAGACTGTCAATAAATAACCCAGAAGATAATTTAGGTAGACCTTCTTAAGTGAAACCAGTCTAAGAGGCCTACCCGAGAAGGGCTGAAAAAAGTGCTTCCTTGCACGCCTTCTAGAGGGGCTTATTCATTTACAATTTACGCGAATGAATAAATTTATATTATTTAGCATTAGAAATAAATTTCAATAAACATTTTAAGTTGCAATAACACATATCTGGTATAAACCTTAAGCAGATACCTTAAAGATGTATTATATTTATAAATTAAAGTAGCAACTTTAAAAGAACTCCTCCAAAAGGCCTTCTGAGGTACGCCCTATACAAGTTCTTCTGGAAGGTGTTCTATGGGTAGCGAAAGAAGAAGCCCTTCAATTTGTGCCGCTCCACACAAAAAAGAAAGGAGAAAGGAATGTAGAGTGGAAGGCCTCTTGACTCTCAGGAAGGCCTTGCGGAGGAGATTTTAACTCCTGAAATTATCTGCTGGGAAATAAATAAATAAACAAGATGTGCTATTTAATTTGTCACCTAGTGTACATATCGTCACCTTAATATAGTATTAGGACGTTTTCTTTCGAAATTCAGCTTTTTCCAAAAGTCGGTACGGTAGTCAATGAGTGTTTATTGAAAACAAGTGTCATAATCCAAAAAATTAAGTTTGTTAATTATGTAGAAATTTCCGCTACCTCTTCTTCTATGTTATGTAAAGATTTTAATAGCTGTATCGATTAAAAGTATCTCACTAGAAACAGATATGTATTCAGTATTTGTAAGTTCAAGACTTTAAAGCCGTTTACCTCAAGTGTTACTTTTTTGAGTTACGAAACTATCGAAGTAAATTGGCGATATGTATTTTACATATTTTTACAACTACTCTGTAAAGAAAAAAAATGTTACGACAGGGTCTTTTTATATTAACCCTGCAAACCAAAGTTCCCGAAATCTTAAGGAAATCGTTAGGAGTATCTCATTTCTGTAACGATTTTTTTACGAATTTTCAAAGAAAATTATTTGAAGGGGTTGACACGAACTCGTAAAGAAATTTCTGTACGAAAAATAAAGAAAATTCTGGAAAAATTCTGAAGGATATTCTTCACATAGCAGCATTATTTTCGTTGCTTCACAGATTTTCTTCCGAAATTTCGTAAAAGAATGGAAGTGTGCGTAATTTATTTCATTATAGAAAATTCAGCAAAAAATCTAATTAAATCTTAACGAATTCTTTAAAATTTCTTTACAATGCAGAATACTCTGAAAAAATGTAAATATTTACATGCACATGTACATATGCAAAGGTCCTTCCACGAATTAGATTTGTATTAAGCATATAATTGATATGTAGTATATATGTATCAGTCACTCACAGAAGTATTCTTAATTTTGTTTCTTCATAATATTCCAAATGTGTTCCATTACAAATCTTTTTCGGTAACTTTCATTTAAAATATAGCTATAACAAAAACCATATAATCGATTCTTGCAAACTTTGTACAAAATTCATAAAAACTAATCAAATTTAAAAAAATTTTCATCAAAATTTCAAACTTTTTATTCAGAATTTTTAGAAAGTTTTCAGTATGCAGTTTGGTAGCCCGTTCCATTTTAGTATAATAAAGTGCAAGTTTCAAGTAGCTAAAAATTACCGCTGATTTTTTAGAATTTTCTTAGTCGAGGTGTTGCGCATTTGTTTCCATATAAGGCATGAACAAAATCAATTTTTATATGGAAGAAAATGCGCAACACAAAAAAAAAAATTCTAAAAAATCAGCAGTAATTTTTAGCTGCTGAAACTTGTACTTTATTATACTAAAAACTGCATACCGAAAATTTTTCTAAAACTTCTAAATAAAAAGTTTGAAAATTTTAATAAATTTGATTCATTTTTATGAATTTTGTACAAAGTTTGCAAGAATGATTTATATGGTTTTTGGTATAAAATTAGCTATATTTTAAATGAAAATTAGCGAAAAAGATTTATGATGGAAAACATTTTGAATATTGTGAAAAAACTAATTTAAGAATACTTCTGTGAGTGACTGTATGTATATACGCACGCGTTTTTGCCCGCAAACATACCAGTTCAGTCAAAATATTCTATAAATGTATTTTGCTTAATAAAACATCCGCAAAAGAGACAGTTTAATGGTTACAATGAAAACTTTTTAATCAAATAAAATAAAACTTTTTCCTTGGTCAGGTGAGTACTCAGGCTTAAGCTGCCCATATACAGACAATCAACAGCAACACTGAGGAAGGGTGACAATTCAACGAAAGCATCCAGAAAAGGGAAAAAGCAAAGATTGTCGGACTAAACAAAAACGTTCTCTTTTGATGCTCTTTGAAAAGGAGGAGAGCAGTGTAAAAGAGAGCCGCCATTTGCTGCTCCTTTAGATGTGAAAGCCCTTACAGCCTGTGTGCCGCAGTTAGCTATGCATATGACCGACGCAATTGCACATGAGTATATACATATACATACATACATACAAATTTATGTATGTAGATACATATGTACATACAAATATACGTATGTAGATACATACATCAATACATACGTACATATGTACTATATACAAAGGCATAAATGCATAATATTGCATTTGCTGTGTTTCCTTGGGCAGTGATCGGGATCCGGATAAAAAAATTTTACGCAAATACAAGAACAACGATATGATCCTGATAGAGATCTTGTTGAATTTATGATCCGCACGCCTATGATAAACGGATTAGCACTGACAAATGAATGTATACCCAAACATATATTCTCATTTGTTTCTCTAACTTGATTCAAATAAATCGCCTTTATGTTAAATATTTTTTTAAGTGAATATTATTTCGTTTAAATGTACTTTTCCACATTTAGAGAGTTAATTTTTATAATTGCGTCTTCCTCGTGCTACTAGTATAAAATTATTGCTGCCAACCCCAATAAGAAAGATCCAGATCGTTTCCGTGAGAAATGATCGTGATACTGAGCTGGATACTCCAAGCAAACACAACTTTTGTCGCAGAAGACTACAGCACCATTGGAGTATGAAATGCCGCTAAAGAATTTGTTGTATAATCGTAAATTTGATAAATCTTGCTAATTTTTAAATTTCGAAATAATGTTTTACCGAAACGGAAAATGTCGAAATCGTATCCTTTCGAAATGAAAAAGGTCAAAAAAATTCATAACGTCGAAAATTCCGAAAAAAGGCGAAAAATTTGAAAGTTTGAAAAAAAATTAAACCTGTTCTGAGTAGCTTTTCAAAAGTTCTAAAATTCCTAAGAAGGAAAGAAAGTTCTGCCAAATTATGCAAAAAAACTTTTTTTTTTCGAAAAAGTGGAAAAAGTTAAATTTAAAAAAAAAAAATTATTTATAATTATTTGGATAAAGCATTTTAAATGGAATTCCACCCAAAGATCGACGAACGGTTAACTCGATTTGAAAAGGAGGCAACCCTATTCAAAAATATTTTCGAAATAGAGCTTTCTTAAACCTCACCCGTTTGACACACATATTATAATATTTTATTCGACGTGCTATTTAAATTATTTAAAGATGGCAACCCTCCAAAAATATTTCTACAATAAAACATTTTGCATATCTCGTTTGATGTTTTGTTTAAACTTTTTAATAGAATTCATTTTAACTTTTTAACCAGGTAGCAACCATCTTTAAGTATATTTAGTTATCAGTTAATTGACGTTTACTTTTTTAACAGGTGGCAACCTTCTGAAAAAATACTTTCGAAATATATAGGCCCATTGTTATAGTCAAAATAAAGTCGACTCTAAAGTTAAAAGCAGGTTTTTTGAAAGTTATGTCAAAAAGCTGCTTTTAACTTTAGAGTCGACTTTATTTTGACTATAATTACGGGCCATGATTTCTAAACCGCTTTCGTTTGTTGTTGTTGTTGTAGCGGCTACAACAACCCCGCCCAGATCGGCTGATATCTCAGTCGTTGTCGTCGAGTTCTACTAACGGCAGCCCCAAGAAGCGTGCAGCCTCTATGGGGTCGGTCACAGGGACGTCGCCGTTAGGGTTGTGGGGTTTTCTGCGAAGAGATGTTTCGAGCCGTGAGGGGTCTCTCCGCTGGCCGGACATTCGTTCGGCACATCCGCATTTAGCCTACTCAGGTAGGAGTTTAGCCTGCTGCAGTAGCCAGAGCGAAGTTGGGCTATTGTTTTCTGGTCTCCCGAGGCAGATGGAGCTCCGTCGCGTCAATGTCCGGTGTTTGTGTGCCTAGAACGGCATTCACAGGTCTTGAGTCTACATAACTCGAGACTGCGTCCCTGTGAATGCCGTTCAGGGCCTGTCTGTGAGCTGACGGGTCCAGAGGCTGCTTAATGAATCTCTGGACTTCGTCCGTCAGTTCATATAGATGCCTCCTGACATGCCTCAGCGAGGGCTCCTCTGCAAGCAGCTGCAGGAACTGCTTGCAGAGCATAGTGTTGTGCTCCCAGGTGTTTTCGTTTGACACCCACATTGCTGTAACATTTTGTTTAACTTGTTAATTAATCGATGTTAACTTTTTAAAGAGGTGGCAACTCTCTTCAAGAAAATATTTTACATATATGTTAAGCCAGGATATAAACTATCTGTATTCCAAATTTAATTAAAATAAGTCCAAACGTTTTAGCGTGAAGGGGCAACAAACATACTCACTCACAAACTTTGACATTTATAATGTAAGTATTTACATTGGATTAGTGGAATTTAACTCAAATAAATCAACCTTTTGAAGTAAAGTACACATCATTCATTACATTATTTCGATGAATTTTTTTTTTCGTCATTTTTATTTTTGACATTTTTCTTTTCGACAATTTTTTTCTCGACATTCGTCATTTTCTATTTATTTTTTTCGACAATTTTTTTCGGTGTTCTTAGTTTCGACGTTTTAAATTTCGACATATCGTACCAGACCCAAAAGAATTTTCAAAGAGAACAATTTCGCTCAAAGACTATACCAACTCAAAAAACCATGAAAAACTGATTTAAAGTTTAAAATTTACCAGGAACAGATAATAATCCTTATTTTTTAAATTTTAACCAAAAAAATCAAGATGTAATCGTCGTAAGAGAATTTTAACTATAGGCACTCACGTATTTGTGTTCGTACGTCTAACTGAACTTTACATTATCTGATAAGTCCAAAAATGTTCAAAATTTCAGTTGATCGCGTCTATATCTATGGCTCCTTAAATTTTATACAATAATCATTATTTTTAAGAAGAAAAATAAAACTCAATAATCATAATATAATCGTTATTCGTGATCGAAAAAGGAAAAATGAAATAATAGCTATTTATTTATATAGGATTTTTTTTGTGGAGGGTGGTGCGCGTTTTCTTTCATATAAAGCATGATCAAAACCTTTTTTATATGGAATTCCATAAATTCTAAATACATACAGATGCGTGCAACTAATTAGCAACGAAATTCAAAACGATATTGCTTGCAAATTATGTTTATTTATTTTTTAATAATTTTCATTTAAAATATAATTCAATCTATAACAGAAACCACAATAACAAAAGTTGCAAAGCTAGCACAAATTGCAAAAAAATTAATCAAACTTAAAAAAATTGTCATCAAAATTTCAAAATTTTTAATTAGAATATATAGAAAATGTTGGGTATGCAGTTTTGTAGCCCATTCAATTTTAGTACAATAAAGTGGAAGTTTGAAGTCGCTAAAAATTACCGTTGATTTTTTAGAATTTTTTTTGTCGAGGGTGTTGCGGATTTTTTTCCATGTAAAAAAAAATTTTGATCATGTGTTATATGGAAGAAAATGCGCAACACCCTCCACAAAAAAAATTCTAAAAAATCAACGGTAATGTTTACCGACTTGAAACTTGCACTTTATTATACTAAAATCGAATGGGCTGCAAAACTGCATACCCGAAAATTTTCTAAATAGTCTAATTAAAAATTTTGAAATTTTGATGACAATTTTTTGAAGTTTGATTAATTTTTTTGCAATTTGTGCAAGCTTTGCAACTTTTGTTATTGTGGTTTCTGATATAGATTGAATTATATTTTAAAAGAAAATTATTAAAAATAAATAAATAAACATAATTTGCAAGCAATATCGTTTTTAATTTCGTTGCTAATTAGTTGCACGCATCTGTACATTATAGAGGGCTGCATGAATTCATTCAAACCGGCTTATGAATTATTTATATACAAAACGAATTAATGATTTTGGGTTAAATTTTTTTGAACTTGAGTGAATACCTGTTCTGATATTTAGAAACATACATATTGTCACCTGAAATGCAAAATAACGTAACAACATTGTCCCTGAAATGAAAAAGTCGTGACTAATTTTTTTTTTTATAAAACGATGTGAGGGGGTTGTGATTCGATGAAATCCATCATAGCAATCAAAAAGTTAATTTTTAATTTTTTATAAGTTACGACTTTTTGCATTTCAGTGACGATGTTGTTACGTTATTTTGCATTTCAGGTGACGATATGTATGCTTGTGTGTATTGCTGCGCTCCTATTACAATACGAACAAATTTGAAGAAAAAAACTTTAACCGAAATGCGTTTGAATGATTTAAATGTTTTTTACTCATTCATTCACATTCTTCCATTTGAAGGTAGAAAATTTTAAAACAAAATGTATATTCATAACTTACAAAATTCCAAACGCTGAGTGTTTTGTCTGTGAAGTAGAATATTCAAATCTGCTGCACTCTATTTGATTAGAAGTTTGAATGAATTCATGCAACGTTTTAATACATAATAATTTTAAAATTTTGTTGAAAATTGTTTGAATTTTTGTGAACTTTGTATCTACACATGAGGGGAAGGGAAGATCTACCTATCTCGGCAGGCAGTTCGAAAACGTCCTATCTCAGAAAACTTTTCAAAAACGCCTTATTACAAAATTTGATAGAAAGAAAGCCTATCTCAGAAACGTTTCACCCTATTTAGCTGCCGATTCAAAAATGCCCTGTCTCAACATATTTTCATTTGAGATAGGGCGTTCTTGAAAAGTTTCCTGTGATATGGCGTTTTTCAATCAAATTCTAAAATAGGCCGATCTTCCACTCGATATCAAGTGTGAAACTTTGATTTATATGGTTTATATTATAGAATGAAGTATTTTTTCATAAATAATTAATGAAACAATTTTCCATGAAAATAATTGTGAATATTATATTAGAACAAGCTGTACACTAACATTTGACACTGCATAGTCAGTGTAAGTTCATATTAGGGCTGGGACTATACGTACATTCGAATATCCAGTTAATAACCGTGTATTTGGTTGTTGATGGAAACAGTATTATTTCCCTATGGACGTTTCCTTGGCAGAGACGGCATGAGGTTTGGGAGTTTGCCTCGGACGACAAATATATCTTCACGTGTTCTTAAAAAATTAAGAGTGTGAAAAACTACATAATCATAGGTAATTTTCAATCAAATTTTTCTACTTACGGTTCGAGTTAAACAAAATATTAATTTGAAATTAGTCAATACGACCCGAGGACCCGTTTCTTGTATTGAATCCTACGGCACCCTAAAACTGTAAAGGGCCATACGACCCAATATAACAATCTAGAGGCAATGTGGAAGCCATACTCTTAATACCCAGCAACCCTGCAAAAAATTTTTTCAGTGTTCTGAATTGTAGAGAAATTTTAAAGAATTCGTAAAGATTTCACCCGATTTTTTGCCGAATTTTCTAAAATGAAATAAACTGTGCACACTTCGATTCGGAAGAAAATCGGCAAAGCAAAGAAAATAAGGCTGCAATGTGAAGAATTCAACGAATTTTCTTTATTTTTCGTACAGAAATTTCTTTACGAGTTCGTGTCAACCAGTTCATAAAATTTTCTTTCAAGATTCGCAAAAAAAAAATCCAGAAATAAGATACTCCTAAAGATTTCTTTAAGATTTCGGGAACGTTGATGTGCAGGGCATATACCAAGATTTCCATGAAATGGTAACCCTGATAGCAAATAAAACAAACAAAACGAATTGTAGAAGGGCAAAAGACAAACAATTCAAAATGTAGGAGGAAGTGGAACTGAAGCCACTTACATATAAACCTATCAGACAATGCAATTTGGTATATGTAGCTGCTGTTGTAAGATCGCTGGCCGTTGCTGATGGTTCTTCCGAAGCGAACTCCATTGCACAAAGGGGAAACGTATTGGTATTGAAACACGACGACGCGCATTAGTCACCATCCACATTTCACATACAGGCAAACACGTATTCTTGCTCGCAGTCCGTCCACCAACCCATTCATCCACTATTGTATACTTCTCTCTTCCAAGTGGCGCGTTTTCATAGCCGTCTAGCTACGAATGTTTTTTATGTTGTTTTGTCTGTGACAGGGGCCATCTATGTCATTATTCTAATATGTACATTCGTACAACTGAGAATAAAATATAACAAAGCATGTACCACAGCAAAACCGGGGTGCAATGCTAGTGCCGAGACTGTGACGTCTACGTAGCTTGAATGCAAAATATTAAAAACTTTTTACTTCATAATTTGCAACATATTCATGATAGAGAAAAGGTACTTAGAATTTATTAAGCTTTTGCTTCCTGGCCAATTCCCAGACTTATCTACACATATTTGTGTATGCATGTATGCAGAAAGGAATATGTAGACTCCAATTTAGATGATAAACCAATATGTTGACTCCAATTTAGATGTTAAACCAAGTGTATATTTTGTGGTTACAAAAACAACTATCAGAAGATTTTGGTAACAGTTTTTAATGTATAATAAGCCAATAGATATTTTTCCCGTATTATAGATACACGATTTTCACAAAGCATGTACATATGTATATACGTAATGAAAACAAAAAATAAAGTCTTCTTCCCAGATACATGCATATGTATATACCGACACACTGGAATTTGCTTCCGGCTTAGTTTGATGCACAATAAAATTTATTTTCACATACTACAGATACGTTCAACCATAATATTTATATTACACTAAATGTATAGATTGACAAACCTGAGAACTTCAATACGACCATGTCAACGTATATATTTCACTTCTAGGGAAGATGGCTATAGGGCAGCCACCTTTGGCTACAATTAGAAATGTAAGTAATAAACGTGTATCGCGCCAGCAATGCCTACCATCCGCTTGTATTCAGCAGTTGTTTGAGTTGGAACAGACGAAGTAGCACACAAGGCAGGGCGATTATTACTCGCGTCGCTTTTAGCGAATTCTCTCGTCTACTTTGGTTGTATGACGCAAAGACGAAGAATACTAGAACAAAATTTTTTTTTTTTTATAGTCAGCACTTTTTAACTGCTCAATCCAACGATTTTTAGTTGTGTCTTAAAGCGACATAAATGTCGCAATTTCAAACACGTGTTCCTTCTATTTTTAACCTTTTCACTTTAACTTAAATTTAATTTACAAAATTACTTTAAAATAGTGCCCACGCGCGTCAAACTGTGATATTATATTGGATTTAATTGCAACAGCTACTAAACAAAAACTGAAAGAGGAATAGAACCGAAACAGCCAAGCAGCGCCATTATACCGAAATATTCAGCGTTGTATTTACTTCAAATAGAGTTGCCTTTGCTAAAGTTCATAGCGTGCCATATTTCCATAGGCTTGAAATGGAAGAATGATTGAATACAAGATTTCTCGGTAAAAGTGCACTTTACGGGAACCAGGCGTCCAATTCCTTTTTGCGTAGGCGGCCTTCGGCCGCACTTAGGGATTATAACCCTCAGGCAGTAGAGTTCTCCTCTCTGTGTTGCCAAAAAACGGGGGCTGCGCACCTTTTGCAGTGAACAACTTTCATTTACTCCGGGAAAGTTTTCCAAAACGGATCCAGGCTTTGAAAAAAAAAATATTAGGGAGTATAGAGGAGCATTTTCCTATGCTAAATCTGAAGACCCCACCCTCCGGAGGCTTATAGTTTTAAAGTAATTCGCATTTAAAGTTGCAAAAAATACCGAATTTAACCTCACCTTTTGCTTTGTACACCAATTGAAGTGAAATGTCAGTGCTGCCATACATATGAAAAAATGCCTCAAAAACACAAAACGGAAGCAATAAAAAATTGCAGATAATGATCGCGCGATATTTAATAAAAAAATTTAATTATTTATTGGTCGATTTTTGATTAAAAAGTTGCATAATTTTTGAAGTATCGATTTTATAATAAAAAGCGATGTTTTATTAAAAATGTTCATTATTCATCGAAGTATCGATTTTTGGAATATAAAGCGCCGCAGGCGAAAATTTTTAATAAAAAATCGCGCGATTTTTAATTAAAAATTTTCATTATTTATCGAAGTATCGATTTTTAGAATATAAAGCGCCGCAGGCGAAAATTTTTAATAAAAAATCGCGCGATTTTTAATTAAAAACTTTCATTATTTATGGAAGTATCGATTTTTAGAATATAAAGCGCCGCAGGCGAAAATTTAAAAAAAAAACGCGCGATTTTTAATTAAAAATTTTCATTATTTATGGAAGTATCGATTTTTAGAATATAAATCGCCCGATTTTTTATTAAAATTTTTCGATATATATGGAACTATATTAATATATGGTTACTGGTTGCTTCTGCATGCGAAGAAATAAGAAGAGAATAAAAGAAATACCGTTGGAATACGGTTGCCATAAAAATATGACGATTTTACGCACAACTCCTTTTTGTCTTGGCCGCGTTTTAATAAAATCCTTTAATAGTGGCGTATTTACTTTTAAAACGTATGGCAGCACATATTTGCTCTTACTGTCCGCCATTGTTATTTCTGTGTGTTTGTGAAAAGTGGTAAAACGTGAACACAAATTTATAAACGCGTTTTACTTAATTAATTGGTGAATTATATATAATAAAAGCATAAAATACGCATGTGAGCATTGAAAATATAATATGTAACACAAAATATAAGTGATAAGTGGCATATTTTACAAAATTTAGGGGGTGATAGTGGACATTATTTAACAACAAATTGCTAAAATACTATTAGCAATTATATTGTGAGAGTGAACAATTCATGTTGAGGAGGCCTCCCCCAACATCCTCACCAAGTTTCATGACGAAAATCCTTATACTTTCGCTGAAATTTCGATTGGTTCCGTTTTGGAAAGCCCTCCCTTTACTCCTTTCATTTGCATCAAATTCAACAAAACATGGTGCGAAAAGTGCAAGTGTTTTTTGCGAATAAAAATGGGGGCTGCACACCTTTTGCAGAGAACAACTTTCATTTACTCCTTTTATTTGCATCAAATTCAGCAAAACATGGTGCGAAAAGTGCAAGTGTTTTTTGCGAATAACTCTTAAATTAATTAAAAATCTTAATCCCCCCCGGATCGTTATTGTTCGATTGATACCACTCTCGATTTGCCCCGTCCATTTTGACCTCATTCCCGTAAAGTGCACAACTACCGATTTCTCATTCTGGCGGCGATGACATATCTCAAGTAAAGCCCAAAATACAATAGTTGAATTCCAGCAGGAGTACGAATTAGCCACGGGTAATAGCGCAATTTTTATGGCGCTAGCTCAATAACGCCGGCGTCAACTGTGGTGTCAGCACACTAACTCAGCGCAATAGGACAGTGTAGGTACTGATTTCAACACGGCGCCATCTGAGTGTCATCAGATTACCCCTAGTAGCGTCTTACCTATTATTTCTTCAATTTTCGGCGCTGAGCAACGCTTGTACCGCCAACCGAATTTAGCTGCTAAGAATGCAGTAAATGCCACTATATTCTCATAATTCTTGAGTAAAAGCTTTAAATTTGCCAAGATACATAAGTTTCTGCCGTTCTCACCACTCAAAAGCAAAGAAAAAGTGCCTCTAATTTATCAAAGAATTAAGGCGAATTGTGTGTATGTCTCATGTGTTTCTTGGTGTTAATGGCGCTGGCGCTTTTAATATATTGGTGTTGGCGCAGCAGCTGCAGCTACGGTGTTGACGCAATTGCGCCGCCCGGCGCAGTGTTATCCATGCCTAGCACGAATAGCAGGAACCAGGAAGCTTTTCCCGCACCACACCTTCTTTATTCCTTTTTTGGCACTGCAACCGCCCAACGATTTTGGCCGAGTTCAGCAAAGCACGCCAGTCGTTTCTCTTCTGTGCCAACTGACACCAATTGGAAACGCCAAGTGAAGCCAAGTCCTCCACCTGACCTTTCCATCGCAGTGGGGCCTCCCTCTTCCTCTGCTACCACCAGCGGGTTCCGAATTGAGTACTTTCAGAGCTGGAGCGTCGGTGTCCATAATAGGGCATTCGCACGCGGCGATTTTACAGGCAACAAAAGTTGAATGCAAAGTTGAATGAGAAGTTGAAAGTGAAAAAGTTGCCATCCCTATTCAGACGAGGAGATTTTCTATTCAACACGAATTGTTATTTACAATATTGAAAATGAATTTAAATCGCAAAATTTTATCAATTGGCGTAAATTTGGTAAGCCAAGCGTTGGTAGAAGTGCTTTTAGCGAAGCTGAAAGATAAAATAAAAGTAAAAAAGTAAAAAAGAAAAAAAGTATGTATACGGAATGTAAACAAACACAGGGTTGCAAGGAAAAAAAGTTGAACGAGCTCAAAGTTGGCTGGCGACCAACTTTGTTGAAAGCCATTAGTTGAAAGGCCGTTCGGACGAACGCAAGTAAAGCCCAAAATACAATAACGCAGTGGCAGTGGCAGTTTTCCGAAATCAACTGTTTTTTATAAAGTGTGGTGTCCAATGAAGCGACTCACAATACAGCAGTGGCAGCTAGCAGTACTTCTCAGTTTAGCCCAAATTCTAAATAAATTGCCACTACCTTCATCGCAGCAAAATTCGCATGTTAAATTTGACATAAATGAAAAGCAGCCAACTTCTGTTTATGTCACTGAAGCCTAAAAGACAACAACAAAAGTGTAAACAAACAAAAGGAAATGTCAAAAAATGCAGTAACTGCCAACGCCGTATTGTGTTTGCCCTTTCGACTATTTTGGGTAAATTTTCGGATGACACGCTTAAGTGCACCACCATGATTCAATAATAGGCGCGTTCGTTTAAAATCTCCAATAAAAAACATCCAACTGCCAAATTCCGGCGAAATGTCATCTGTTCTCCCACAAGAGAAAAATATCCAAAATAGTATGCGAACCGAAAATTTGCAGAAACTTGCAAGTTAGACGAACAGCTGATATAATTTTTGTTTACATTCAAAAGTGTAAAATTTAAAACGTACGAAAAGTCATCACGAAGTTCTATACTGACCCAGTTTATTGATTAAACAAATAACTACTTATTTCTTACAAGTTTAAATAGTCGCATTTTTTAATTTTTAACTTCCAAACCATCAAATTCAATTTTGTGATTTACGTAAATGCCAACCAGCTGTTTTTGATCAGCTGTTTTCCTGTTGGCAAAAATTTTTCCAGCAGAAACCATCAGCTTCCCCTCAAAATGAAATGTCACTTTGCTCTCTCAATTTCCCCTACTTTGCAAGTTTTTTGCGTACGCGAACGCAAAAACTTGTAAGTTTTGGTTAAACATGACCAATTAATAGCTACGCGAACGCAACTAATCCAAGGTTCGATAAACTGACAGTTGTCTCCCTCGCACCGCTCCCTTAGCAGTGGCACCGTGTTGCTTCTTCGCAAATTTACTTGGAAAAAGTGTAGCTTTGCTGTGAAATAGAAGTATAAGCTTTTGTGCAATATGTTTATTTGTATATGCATATGAAGCACATTTAACTGATGAAAACACAAATTGTTTTTAAATTGGATGTTTACTTACCTCTCATAGTAGTTTAATTTTAATTTTGAGTCCTTTTGCAGTTTTTATACATCTAAATAACACATAAATTACATAATTCACGTAGATATATTAATATTTCGATCAATATTTCGTTTAAAATGCCAGATTTCCTGCAATTACAATAGAATTTACAAAAGGAATTTCACTACCTATTGCCTATTTGCGACTTTTCTTACTACCATTTTCGCAATAAGGGATTGCATTCTTGCCCTTTCTCTGTCCTTCGTAAATGCAACCTTTTGTAAGGGAGTGTCAAACCACAGCTGTCAATAATTTTCTAACCTTGTATTATTGAATCATGGTGCACCACTACCTGAATTATTTTGATATTCAATTTTTAAATTAAAATGAGGTCGAAATACATGAAGTGGGCCACTTAATAACCTTCTCTTTCCGATAACCAAGATAGTTACTTACTTGAGTAGACGTCCAGGAAATATCAGAGACCATAACGACTATAGGAAGTAAAATTAAATATTGCTGTATAATTATTACTGAACAATGGAAAGGTTGTTTTCGTCTCCTGAGACGGAAATCGTTGGAAAAAACTTTTTCATCTTCTCCTTAATTAACTGGGACTTTTATTTTTTTTCGTCTCACGAAACGATTATTTTACGATGGAAATTATTTCCGTCTTCTAATAATAATTATACAGGATTCTTATACTTTTTTCGTCTCGTGGGACGCTTATTTCGAGGTTGAAATGATTTACGTCTTCTCATAATAATTATTTGGGACTTTTATTTGTTTTCATCCACCTGGACGTATATTTCAAGACGGAAATTATCTACGTCTTTTCTTAATAATTATATGGGACTCTTATTGAAATGAGACTTAATTAACGAGATTAATTGAGTTCGGATATTTAACGCGTTAAGGCCCAATTTCAGATGGTCTACTTAAGTCGAGATTGTTGATTAACTACCACTATTCATTTTCAGGTCATAAGCGCCACGGAGGCAATCAAATAAATACCTCAAGCATTGCGTATGTGTGATTGAGGTTCGCTCGTGTCTTGCCCGCAAACGTTCAAATATACGCGTCAATCACCACTTTGCGTTGTGAATACGCAGCGTGAGGTTGTTAGCATGTTATCTTCTGCTGAGTATTTGTTGTTAACTATGTTATGGGATAATTTTACGTTATATGCTATAAATTAATATTTAATACATTTTATAAAGCTTGTAAGCATTGATAATGAGCAATCAAAGGTAACACACACACACACACAGGTAACGCTCACAGGACGACCAATAGGCAAGTGAGGTTTTCTTAGTAAAGCATAACGCGAGACGGTCATAAAATTCAATTATCAAAATTTTTTGATTTGCATCAATTATAGCCGACAATGAGTCGGTGTAGTGTACGTGTTGCTGACAAAAGCCGACGACACTAGCACACCTAAAGCGTTGATTAAGATATTTAACCGTCTCCGTGGTGCTATACATTTAATCTGCAATTTCGCAATTCAGATGGCCAACTTAAGTAGAGATTGTTGATTAACTTCTACAATTCATTTTCAGATCATATATTTAATCTGCACTTAAAAGGGCAATATTGGCTATTTAAATATGAGATATGCCAACCTATGTTTGTACCAAACAACCAAGATTGATTGGAAGGTTGTTTTTACCAATCCCACCAAAAAACAATCAGCTGTTCAGCACAAAATGTAAACAAACCATCAAATGCAACAACAATTTCAAGGAACAAGCAGCAGCGCTGCCAATTGTTTGGCATATTCAAGCGGGTTCGTCAGCTGAGCATTTGTTCACATCACAAGCACTACTATTTTACACTTTTCTTTAACTTAAGAAGAGTTATTTCAACATGAAAACACTTTTTAAAGCTTTTTAACGAATCATTTTACCTAAATTGCGTGTTTAATGTGGCTGACAAAAATTTTGTTTAATTTTGATTTTCGTTGTTTTCTTTGCTCTGTTTACTTTTCTTTCGTTTTCCAGCGAAACGAGATGTCGTAGAACCCGCTCAAAAAATCTACTTTTTTCACTCTCTTGCTCTTGTGTGATCTTGTGTCGTTCGTTTATGCCAATATTGGCTATTTAAATATGAGATATGCAACCCTGTGTTTGTACCAAACAACCAGTGTTGACAGGTTTTCGGCATGAGAAAACGTCCCTCTCGGTCTGGAAAAACGTCATTTCCTACCCAAAAACGTATTTTTCAAGTGTATGCACACAGAATTGTTCTTATTAAACTTTTATTGTATATAAAAGTACATATCGTCGTTTAGAGTACAAAACCGCGTATCGTAATTCTGCAATCCCGCGTAATTCACATTCGTTGCCAAAAATTGGATCTGCTCACACAAACTCTTGGCTCAAGCCTTATCCATTTGTCCTGAAATATACTAGCCAGAAAAGCGATTGCTTTATAAAAAGGATTATTTTGAAATATGAGTGTTTTTACTCTCTAGAAAATAATTTATGCGACCTCACATACGCGGTTTAGCATTATCTTGATACGCGGTGACGATATGTACGTAAGGTATATTAAAATGTCGTTTCGACAGAGCACATGTAAAAATTCAATGTAACTTGTTTGAGATCGTTAATATAAAAATCTTTTTATACATAGGTAAATACATTTTTTTTCGGCCGCTGTGGTGTAGTGGTAAGCAGTGCGCGCTTCCACTCCGCGACACCTGGGTTCAAACCCTGGTCAAAGCAACATCGCAAAAAATATAGAAAAAAGGTTTTTTCTTAACAGCGGTCGTCCCTCGGCAGGCAATGGCAAACCTCCGAGTGTATTTCTGCCATGAAAAACAGCTTCTCATAAAAATCGTTCGGAGTCGGCGTAAAACTGTAGGTCCCTCCGCTTTGTGTGACAACATCAAGGCGCACACCACAAATCGGAGGAGAAGCTCGGCCAAACACTAACATATGTGTAAGCGCCAATCTATTAAATACATTTTATTTAAAAATGTTTAAGATAATTTTTAAATTTAAGTACATACATACATATGTAAAATATATATGCATATGTACATATGTACATAAATTCACATACATATACAGCTTAGAAATAATTGTATAAATACGTTTCAAAAAACTCAAGCAAAAGCTTATTAGGCTTAATGTTAAAGCAAGAACATTTATTTAATTTCATGAGATCCTGAGTAATTAAAATTTCTTCTAGCATTTCATTATCAAACGATTTCTTTGATTTGAAATTATTTGGTAAACACATTATTTGTGGTACAAATCTTGAAAGAACCTGAAACGCCAAACTCTGTTCGGCTCGCTCCATGATTCAATAATACAAGGCATGGTACAATAAAAGCAGGTAGAAGCCAATTTGACGTCAAACCTACAAAAGTCAAAGTTTTCGGTACAGTCAAAATAAAAATGAGGTGTGTAAGGAAAAATAAGAAATTACATATCACTGGTTGACGTTTTAAGTAAATTTTAAGTTTATTTTTATTTATTTATTTTCTTTAGTTAAAATTTGTTAACTTGTATGTTGTTTTCTGTTTTTGATTTATGAGTTTCAGTATTGTTGGTGGGACTTTTCGGCATAAGGATCATAGGAACAGCACTTGGCATCACACTTGTCTTTCCTGTTCCAATGAAATCTGCTTCTTTAAAATGTTTAACACACAGCAAGGCATTTTGCGCCTCTGCCCCACAGCTGCTTTCACAACGCCCCTTACGCGAAGGACATTGAGGCACGTTAAAAAAAAAATTAGTGGTATCTGTTTTATATAAAAACACATAAAAACAACGCTTCAGGTGTTGCATTTTTAACACATACACTATGTATAAACCGCACAACACTACAAAAATTCAAATGTTAATTAAAATTTGTTATTAACGAACATTCAAAAAAACAACGATATGGCATTCAAAGCGTAACGAAATATAGGCAATAAAAGAAAAACATGTTGCAGTTTAAATGTTTGGTTCTCATGAGAGCAACGTCATTTTGTATTTATGTGCCTTGATACAAGGTTAGATAATTATTGACAGCTGCGGTTTGACACTCCCTTAAAAAAGGTTGCATTTACGAAGGACGGAGAAAGGGGAAGAATGAAATCTCTTGATGCGCAAATGGGGGTAGAAAAGTACGCAGTATTTGCAGGAAATTTGGCATTTAAACGAAATATTGAACGTAATATTGATATATCTACGTGAATTACGTAATTTATGTGCTATTGAGCTGAATAAAAACTGCAAAAAACTCAAAATTAAAATGAAACTACTGTGAGATTAATGTAAACATCCAGTTTAAAAACAATTTATGTTTTCATCAGTGAAATATGCTTCATATGCATATACAAATAAACATATTGCACAAAAGCTTATACTTCTATTTCACACCAAAGCTACACTTTTTCCAAGTAAATTTGCAAAGAAGGAACAGGGTGCAATTGCTAAGGGAGCGGTGCGAGAGAGACAACTGTCAGTTTATCGAATCTTGCATTATTAAATCACGGGCTTAGTCCCCTTTCAGACACGTCAAGTCTTGAAAGCAATTTTTATCGCATTCTCTTTTGTGTTTTCTATTTGCTTCCACACGCGTCAAGTTTTATTGAATTCCAGTCTTTGGATCTTGGAAAAGAGAACAAGAAAATTTGAAACGAATTGACTGTACGGAGGTATCTGTACTCTTCCCACCTCCTTCGCCAACGAACGAGCAGACTTGAAAGCAAGACTTGATGTGTCTGAAATGGGACTTAGGAATATTCGATATTTAAGAAAGTATCAATATCATGAATCGATTTAATTCATTGCATGTAAAATGGATATGGCGATATATCGGGCAGAACAATATCGATATCGGAAAAATCGATGTTGAAAATCCTACCCTCAATTGAATAGAATTGAGTTGAGAACCGAATTGTGTTATTTCCATCTTGTATATTTACTGAGGATTAAAATGGCATGCCGGTCGACTCAAGCGGTTTGTTAAACTTAGAAGCTAAATAAATCACACAAGCTGCTGATTAAACCTACTTTAGTATTTTCCCATACACTTTTTTGTAGATCAAAAATAAATTTCTACTTAAATATCGATATTGCGGGTAGAGTATCGATATCTTCGATATATCGACCTTGGAATATCGATTCAAAAAATCGATTATCATGCCATGAAATATCGATATTCCGAATAATCGATACGATATCGAACGTTCCTACACGGGCTCGCTCTATATTTAAAATTATTTTCCAAAAGTTTTCTGCATGATTCAATAATTAAAGGTTTGCTCATTAGTGCCATTAGAGTTTTGACACTCCCTTAGCACCCTAACAAAAGCTTTGCACACACACACGAACCCACACACAGGGCCTTGCTAAGGGAGCCGATTTTGTCAAGAGGTAGCGAGAAAACTGTTTTTTGAGCAAACCTTTCATTATTGAATCATGAGTTTTCTGTGGTTAATAGTTGGTGGTACTGATACATGATTCAATAATAGGTGCAATCCCGTATTCCTCGGACTCGGACTAGTAAAACTGTCAAAAAATAAAAATTCGCTCAGAGCGAGAGAGTAACATTGAAAAGTACGGGATCGCTTTCTAGTAAAAAAGGTAACTTCTGTCAACTTCAACATAACCTCCAAATTTTGGTTGAACATTTTTTCTTATTTTGTATGTAAACACACTCAGCTCACACAGGTAAATAACCAAAAATACTTTCAAATTCATTAGAATCCACTTAAATAAGTAATTAAATACTATTCAACATGAATTAGCAGAGTGCACTTTTCTTTTGTTTAGAATTTGGTTGCCAAACACACTACAGCTGATCGTTTGACACATTTACCAGAATTTACCAGCAAAAAATTCTCGGACTAAAACTGGTAACTTCTGACAGAGAGAGAACCGTATTTACTCTCCTTTTTGTCCTCTCAATAGTCAGAGAACCGAGTACGGGATCGATTTCCAGTAAAATCTGACTGATTCTGACTATTTCTGACTAGTCCGGACTTGTACGGGATCGCAACTAATGAAAGGTTTGCTCAAAAAACAGTTTTCTCGCTCCCTCTTGACAAAATCGGCTCCCTTAGACTGCGTTTACACAGTTCAAGTATTAAATTCAATTCTGCTCCCATGTGGAAGAGAGGGGGTGAGAAGAAAAGGGACGAGTACACATGCGTCTGTACCGTCAAGTCGTTTCAACTTTCTTGCTTTGCTTTTGGCATTTTCGTTGCTTCCCATTTAAAGAACCAAAAACTTGAATTCAACAGAATTGAAACGTGTAAAAGCAAATAGAAAACACAAAAGAGAATGAGCAAGAATTGCTTTCAAGTACTTCAATCATGTAAATCGGGTGTTAGAAAGCCCTGTGTGTGGGTTCGTGTGTGTGTGCAAACCACGGGTTTCGGTCACTTCAAAATTGGTGGCAAAACTGGTGACATTTGTATGGGCGGTGTGCAGATTGTCACCACTTTCCCCCTGTACATGTGTGCCTTGCATCACTGTCGCACTCATTCAGATACATCGTGAGGAAAACATATAGCTGCACTCGTCTAGCATTGACCCCTTCTGCCGGCTCAGGGTTGCATTCTCTTCACAGCGAATTCAAAATAACCTTGGAAACTTTAAATAAAAAATCCTAAAATGTTTTGATTTTTATTTTGCAAAATTTATTTTCAAAATGCATAATATACATACTTAATAACCAATATTATGAATAAAACTTGTAATTAACATTAATAAATATATTTTTACATACATACATATGCGCTGGCTTACTTTCTTATTATTAGTATTACTCATTTGCACATAGATGTTTAAAAAGTTGGAAAATTTCTATAAGAAAGTTAAGCGATTTTAATAATATTATAATCAAAAGAAAGGTAATCGATTTACCTTTCTTTTAATCTATATTAAAAGTTGCAAATCATTTATAATGGTTCACAAAAATTCAGTTTCATTACAACTTTGCAAAATTTGATTGCGTTTTTCGACTTATATATAGACGTTTTCAAGAGTTGCAAAATTTTCTATAAAAAACTTAAGCGATTTTAACAATGTTATAATCAAAAGAAAGGTAATCGATTTACCTTTCTTTTGATGTATATTAACAGTTGCAAATCATTTATACTGGTTCACAAAAATTCAGTTTTATCACAACTTTGCAAAATTTTACGACTTTTTCACTGCTTACATATAGATGATTTCAAAAGTTTCAAAATTTCTATAAAAAAGTTAAGCGATTTTAACAAAAGTATAATCAAAAGAAAGGTAATCGATTTATCTTTCTTGTGATATATATTAAAAGTTGCAAATCATTTATAATGGTTCACAAAAATTTAATTTCATTACAACTTTGCAAAATATGATTACGTTTTTTCGACTTATATATAGACGGTTTCAAAAGTTGCAAAATTTCTATAAAAAAGTTAAGCGATTTTAACAATATTATAATCAAAAGAAAGGTAATCGGTTTACCTTTCTTTTGATATATATTAACAGTTGCAAATCATTTACACTAGTTCACAAAAAATCTGTTTTGTTACAACTTTGCAAAATTTTACCACTTTTCCACTGCTTATATATAGCTGTTTAAAAAAGTTGCAAAGTTTTTATGAAAACGTAAAGCAATTTTAACGGTGTTATAATTAAAAGAAAGGTAATCGGTTAACCTTTCTTTTGATGTATATTAACAGTTGCAAATAATTTATGGTGGTTCAGAAAAATTAAGTTTTCTTACAACTTTGCAAAATTTGACAAGTTGGACCTACACTTTGAAGGTGCTCCTGGCGTTGAAAGTGCTGAGGGCGGAAGGTACCTATGGTTCTCCTGGCGATGAAGGAGCTGAGGGTAGAGGGTACTGGTGGTGCTCCTGGCGTTGAAGAAGCTGAGTGCAGAAGGTTCTAATGGTGCTCCTGGCGATGAAGATGCAAGCGTTGAAGGTGCTGATAGTGAATCTGTAAACAAGCAAAAATATCAATTAAAATTTATAAACATACAAAAAGTCTCAATACATACCTTAAGAATGTGACTAAGTCGCTGCTGTTTTGCAATCTAAAAGAAGAAATTACATTATAATTAGATAAAATTGTTAAATACGTATTCTTACCTACATAATTTTCGTAGTGACATTTCTTCACAGTACGTATACTGTCATCAAAACTCTGATGTTTCAAACTTGCTCGCTCTAACGCATAGAATTCTTGTTAGAGTACGATTTCTTATCGGGTATGTAGCTCTAACAAAGGGACATTTTTTGACAGTTCGAACAAAAAATTTGTAAGTGTGTGGGTGAGATGACTAAAAAGTTGTGAATGTGTTTGTAAATCGTTTGAGTTTTAGGGGAAAGTGGTGAGCCGTGGCTGGCAGGGAAGGGAGTGTCAAAACTCTAATGTCACTAAATCCGCGAATGTCGACAAACACAACTCATTTACACACGGCGATTTTTGTTGCTGCAACTCGACGTTTGTAGGAGAGAGCGCGACGAGGAAAGGAGAGGGGCACCGAGTTGCTCGTGCTCCGGCAACACGCTTTGTGCTCTCGTTCGTCTGTGTAAATTGAGTTAGCGGTTCACAGCTGACAACAACAATTGCATACACAAAAATCGTCGTGTAAATGATGAGCGTTTATACACGGAAACTTTTGTCGACGCGATTTTTCACATTCCCTTTTGGTGTTGCTCATTTCATTTACACACGGCGATTTTTGTTGCCGCAACTCGACTTTTGTGGGAGAGAGCGTGACGAGGAAAGGAGAGGGGCACCGAGTTGCTCGTGCTCCGGCAACACGCTTTGTGCTCTCGTTCGTCTGTGTAAATTGAGTTAGCGATTCACAGCTGACAACAATTGCATACACAAAAATCGTCGTGTGTAAATGAAATTAGCAACACCAAAAGCGAGCAAACCTTTAATTATTGAATCATGGTACTGATATAAGGCCGACAAATTAATCGAACACTTCGTTGTTTATACCATGATAAAAACATAACAAGGTAAAACCATTGAGAGGCAGTCTGACGTTTGCCAACAATATAATTTTAAAATCAAAACTCAAACTCACACACACATTCTCATTTTCAATCTCAAACAACAACAATTGTGAACAATTTAATTTTTTTATTTTCAATTTTATATGATTTTAAAATGTTGGCAAAGGTCAGAACAAAATCATGGCCGACGAATTGAGAGAATGAATTTACCTTGTAATGTTTTTATCATGGTTTATACAAACTCTTACAACTAAACTTAATTGTTTTTTATTGGTTAAGGCACTCCGCACATTAAGCTCCTAATCATAGTAGTGTAATCGTTTCGGCATACTAAAGTATAAAGCTTTTATGCCGAGCACATGTATTTCAATGAACCTCTGTACATTACGATCCAAAATCTTGTTTTCGCCTAATCATAAAAGCTACATGAATCGAAGCGCCCAACATTGTAAGGCGCTTGCAGTTTTGAAATCATCATTTGTTTACTTTTTTGTGTTGGAAATAAAATTTATTTGTCAATTCAATAGAAAATAATTGAAAATGAATGATTTCGTGCTAAAATTCGTGCAAATTGTATTAAACCACAAGAGTTTATGCAATATTTCGGAGCAGAAATATTTGCGGAAGTGCGTAGTTGCGAAAGAACGGCCAGAAAATTTGTCATGTGTAGAAAATGTTTATTATACCTTTCATGAGTATGAAATGGTATTATAACTTTGGTCCGATGTTTGCAAGTACCAGAACAAAAAGAGATAGACCCATTAAAATGTATACTTATATGATCAGAACGTCGAGCTGAGTTGATTTAGCCATGTCCGTCTGTCCGTCTGTTTGTATGCAATCTAGTCTCTCAGTTTTCGAGATATCCGGATCGAATTTGGTAGGTGGGTGTATTTTTATAATGTATTAATCATTTGTCGGAACCGGAAGAATCGGACCACTATAACATATAGCTCCCATACAACCGATTGTTCAGATATGAGATTTTTCGTTATAACTTATCCATTTATGCAGCTACGAACATGAAATTTCGCAGTACTTGCACCCATTAACAACAGAATACTTACAGTGAAAATTACAAAGATCGGGTCACTATAACCTATAGCTCCCATACAACTGATTGTTCAGATATAAAATTTTTCGTTATAACTCCTCCTTTGATATAGCTAGGAACATGAAATTCCGCACTGTTTTCAATAATCATCAACGGAAAACTTACAGTGAAAATTAAAAAGATCGGGTAACTATAACAACTGATTGTTCAGATATGAGATTTTTCGTTATAATTCATCCATTTATGTCGCTAAGACCATGAAATTTCGCGCTGTTTTCACTCATTATCAACAGAAGACTTACAGTGAGAATAACAAAGATCGGATGACTACAACATATATCTTCCATACATCTGATTGTTCAGATATGGGATTTTACTGTAAAACTCCTTTATTTGAACAGCTAAAACCGATAAATTTCGTAAGATATTTTATAAATAATAATACAAAGTCTACTGAGAAAATCGTCAAAATCTATGCTGTATAAGCTTTATCTCCTATAGCACTGATTGTTCAGATACCAGTTTTTGCCATATATCTCCTTTATGTAGGAAGCTAAACCCATTAAATTATGTTACCGGTTTACATACCGATCACATAGCAGTGAAAATCACTTAGATTGGTGCTAATATAAGGTATATCTTCCATACCTCTGATTGTTCAGATACGATTTTGTATATAGGTATGGAACTCCTCTATCGATGTATGCAGATGTATTCACAAGCAGTAATCTGTCAAAGTAAAATTTGCTGATGTTCATGAAAGGTATGAAGCCTTCGGCATAGCCGAAGACAGCGCTGCTCTTACTTGTTAGCTGGTGACTTATGCACGGCGTGCAAGTGTACAGAAGTCGAGTCGTCATGCATTCGTTTCGGTATGACGAAACGATTACTCTACTTGGATTAGGCGCGTAATGTGCCGAGTGCCTAAGTCTGGATTCGTCTATGAAGTGGGAAAATTTGTTATCTGCAATAACTTGCATACCTGCTTAAACTGATGGCGTCCAAGTACGTTTTTTACCACCGCTGTGCCTTTTGTTCTGCAACAACTCATTCCAACTGTAGTTTTTGAATCCTTGAAACGCCCTTGTAGACCTTTGGTTAGAAGGCCGGTTGTCGAAAATGCTAAATTACGCTCTGCTAAGAAGTAACATAGCAATAGGTTCATTCCTTATCTTTTTGGACTAAAATCTGAAAAGTGTCAAAATGTCAGAGCATAAGCAAAATGCGCTCACTAAAAGAGAATAACAGGTAAAGGAACGCAAAAAGACAAATTTTTAGTCCAAAGAATGGCAACAACAAAGCTAACGTCAAATAAGAATGTAAATGTATGTACAAAACACCTTCACACAAGCACAAGCACAATAAACACTTACTATATAAATTATTTTTTGCCTCCTTCCAATTTCAATTCACTATTTTTACCTTTAAGAGTATTCTAATTTTTTGCGTATTCTTTAATTTCCGTTAATTTAAATTCAGTTGAGTTTGACACTTTTCAGGATTTTGCCAGATAAAATTCTTCTGACTAGATCTGACTACTTCGGACTGATGAGAGTCACTCTCACCGAGTGTTGCTCTCTCATTTTTGCTGTCATTTCCGAGTTAAGGAACGCTTTTTGGACTAAATCTGACTACTTCGGACTTTTTCTGACTATTTCTGGGAGATAAGGAACGCTCCTAATATTTCAGCCTTTTTTGCATTCATTATACTTTCAATGAAGTCTTGAAAAGAGTCGCTTACTTTTTTCTGACTATCTGCTGCTTCAGGTTTTTTGGTGCTTTTGCGAGCGTGCGTGTTGCAATAGATCAGCCCTTCCTGATTTGGATTTGAATGTGAAATTGCAAACAGTGCAACAAGCCTCGTAACCTCTAGTGTTTACACAAGCAGCCTTCGAACGCGGGATCTGTAGTCCAAGAATAAAAAAATGCACGTACGCTTGGTTCGCATCATATTTACGACATCTGTGTCCAAAGAATAAATATCTTTCGAACCAGCTGCTGCAAAAAACAAAGCTTGTAAGGATTTATTAAGAAAATAATTCGAAATAAGTTCTACTTACAAGGTTTAGTAGCAAATTTCCGAAAGTGTGAGCGTAAGTACTTACTCTACAAGCAAATAGTACGCTTTACACTGAATATATTTTGCATAAAGAAAAATTACTGGGAAGGTAAAAAACGTTATTTTTACAGAAAAAGCGTCCAAACGTCAACAGGATAACAAAACATCCAAATGACATTAAAAACGTTAACCTGGCAACGCTGAAAACAACCAATATTAGGTTCTTTCCCGTACGCAAAGCGAGATCTGGCGGATGCCCAAAACAGCCCAGAAATCATTCCCGTACTCAACAAAATGGTTAATAGAGAGCGAAAATTGGAACGTATTGGATCATAAGTGTCTTCTTCTTCCTGCCCGAAACAGCCCGGACTTTTTATCCGGGTAAAAATGAATAAAGTGTCAAAGTGCATATCAGCTGTTTTGTGTTTACATGTTGCCTGCATTTACTTGGTGCCTTTAAGGAATAGTGAATGTATTTTCAATTTTTATATACTTAAAACCAAATTTGTGAAACAAAAATTCAATTTCCAGAAGTTTGCATTTAAGTGACAAAGACAAAAACCACGCCAATCAGCTGTTTCTCAAATTCTGGGCACGAAATGTGGTTTTTATCGTTCCCGTACTTCTGGATTATGTTCAATTTTTGAGAGCAAGCTTTTCGCTTATTCTCTAATTACCGGATCCGGTCCGGATTGTTAGGGAAAGAACCTATTGATTCGTAGTTTTCTTCATCAATCCCACCAAAAAACAACCAGATGTTCAGCACAAAATGAAAACAAACAAGCAAGTGCAACAACAATTTCAAGGAACAGGCATCAGTGCTGCCATTTGTTTGGCATATTTAAACAAAGTTGATCTGAAACCCAACAATCCACAAATTAACTTATTGAAATTGGCCCTAAATATTTAACGTCACGATTGTTCATGTCATCAAATCTGTATCGTTCGTTCGATTTTCAAAAATGAGGTGTAAAATTAAAGAGCTTTGCTTTTAAGTGGTTTTAGTTTTTTGAAAAGGGTTGCCAGCTGTTAGAAAATCAAATTCAAATAATCGAGTTCTGAGATATTTGCGCTTAATTTCGTGAGATCCACTGTTCATGTACCAACACTTTTAAGAGAAAACGTGTGACGAAAATAATTTTCGTTTTGAAATAAACGGGCCAAGAGACGAGAAAAATAAAAGTCCCCTATAATTATTATGAAAAGACGTGAATAATTTCCATTTTAAAAGAAACGTGCCACGAGACGAAAAAAAATCTCATATAATTATTATGAGAAGACGTAAATCCTTTTCGTCCTGAAATAAACGTCCCGATAGACGAGAAAAATAAAAATCCTATCCTATATAGTTATTATAAAAAGACGTAATGATCTGAAAATATTCGTCCCGCAAGAGGAAAAAATATATTTCTTGTAAATAATTATACAAACACGAAAAAAATTCTCTTAAAACAAGGCGACGTTTTTGATCCCAAATATTAGGATAATAATTATTTTGGGTCTCTGGGTAATATTTATTTCCCCATACTTTGTTTTTTCATAATCCTCTTATTTTGCTAAATATCGCGAATTTAATACTAACAAAATTATTTCATCGAATACGCAGGTTCGATCCCTGCTGAAGTCTAGAAAAAAGAAATCTGATGAGGAGATGTGGTGATCTCCGAAATAGCTGCTATAACTTCTACCGCTTAGACTTTGTTGCATTTGATTTTTCCTAATTAACAATCGTGGTATAGAGCTGAATAAAAATATCAAAAATGAAATGTTAATAACATTGACAAATACATAGTTTAGGAAGAGCCTGCCTGAAACTATACAATGAAGCAAATAAGCAAATTGATGTATAGAAACGACAACAACAACCACGCTGTCGAGTTTAAATAGCGGAAAATCAGCTGCACTTGATAGTAATTGGTTGAATAAGGAAAATGAATTAGCAACAAGAGTGTACGGGGTGTGCATTGCTTAGTAGTTAACGCTTCTGACTTTGAACATCGATTACGCAGGTTCGAGCCCTGCTGAGGTCTAGAAAAAAGAAATCTGATGAGGAGATGTGGTGATCTCCGAAATAGCTGCTATAACTTTTACCGCTTAGACTTTGTTGCTTTTTGAATATTAAAAGTGAAAGTATATAAGTATGTACTTATATATGTTTACATAAATATATAATCTCAATCAAAGCTCGTTTGTTAATTTTGACATTTATCCTCTTCTTCGCCAAATAATCGATAAAACTAGGTTATTGGTTTAGTCTGAGATTTTTTTATAAGTACAGATTAACGCGGGACGAATTTTGTATGGCTGATCTCCTTTTCTAATTACATATTAGGGAGTGAAACTTAAAAATGAGGATAATCTACTCATACGTAAACGTAGTTTAGTTCAAAGTGACACCGGAAACTCTCAGATTATTAGCTGTCAAATTTGTTGTGCTTGTTATTCCCACATCTCAAGGAAAAGTTAAGTTCTTTCTCTGCCGTTTTTTGGTGTTTGGGGTTCTTTGACTAAATTGCACAGTTATTGCGTTTAAATCAAAATCATTTTGATATTATGCTCATGCTTGTGTTATTGTACAATAATTTGTGTTGGGTACGGCGACAACCGCGCAATTTTTATTCTGGTTTTGATTTTGGTGACCTGGAGCTCGTTTCTGTAACTCTTCTCTACCGATAGAATATACGTCATTCTCTACTTCTCATTAGCAGTAGAGAACAGGGCTGCGAATTCATATCTCAGTTCGCCTTGGTAGAGAATTTTTACAGCAACGAGCTACTGGTCGTGCTGTAAAATATGGACAAGAGCGTAGAAAAAACAAAATTTTTTAATAGACTTTTTTACGTTTTAAAGCTTACTTTAGCAACGTTACTCCAAAATAAGGTTTGCGCAATTTTATTGTGTAGTAATTTCCACAATAGGCGTGTTTTATTTGACGAGAAAATTAAGCTATTAGCTTATTTTGTATGGAAGACTTAGGGCCGGTTACTCAATGTCTGGTTAACACTAATCTGCAGTTAAACATCGTTATCGACGTCTTCGACTCCATGCATACAACAACAAGTCGGTAACGTCGATAACTATGTTTAACCGGAGATAAGTGTTAACCAGATATTGAGTAACCGGCCCTTAGCCAATATAGTTATGTTCGCGTTAAATAAAACAAGCCTAATATTGACTTGTACAAAGTCTTAGGTTGCGCAATGCTTTTGTGTGGTTTAGGGGCCCTATAAGTTTGTTCTTCGTTATGCAAATAAGCATATAGATTCTCTGTTTTTGTTAAAGCAGGAAAACTTTACTATAAGGGCGGTCGTTGAAGCGGCGGTGGGCAAAGGTGAAGAAAGCGTGGCACTTCCAACCCACCTTTTTGGAGAGGGCATAAGCCGCCATTGTCAGAAATGTTACTCGCAGCCACCTAGGCCCCCTATGGTTCCCTAGGACCACTTAGAAAAATGGCCGAATATCATAATTTTCATTTGCGACCACCCGCCAACCCGTTAAAGCAAGTAATTAATTTTTTTTTTAACTATGGATTTAATTATAAAATTTTAATTATTATTTGTTTTTCAAATAAAAGTTTAAAAAATAACAGTTGTGTTTGCTTTTGATAAACTTTGGTTTTTTTTCTGCTTGGACACTGAGGGCCGGTTTAGCAATGAATTTTTTATTTTTTTGTCAATGTTATTGTGGCTTGTTAAGATTTTATTTTTAATATTTTTATTGAGCTTTGTACCACGATTGTTTAATAGGAAAAATTGAAAAAGCAACAAAGTCTAAGCGGTAGAAGTTATAGCACTATTTCGGAGATCACCACATCTCCTCACCAGACTTCTTTTTTCAAGACTTCAGCAGGGATCGAGTTTTTTAGTTGAACTTAAGTCCAACTCAAGATTTTGCGTTTCACCAACCACTTTTTGACCAAATCTTAAGTTAAACTTAAGTCGCGGCCATCGGTGACTTATGATAAACTTTGATTGAGAAGCAAAACAATTTGTCGGAAAAATAAAATAAAGGCACAAAATGGATTTTGATTTGAGTTGGGAAGATGACAGTGATTCGGAATACGAAGAGGCACACCAGCAAATCAATTTCATTTGGACCGAAATTTATTCTCCTCTTCTTTTCTGACATTTTTGTTAATATATAGTTCAATATTTTATAATTTTTCGCTCAAATATTACTCTTTAAATAAACGAAAACTTGAACAAAATCTTAAACTGTTCTTAGCTAAGATTTTTCCAAACTACACCATTTCCAGTTGTAAATGCGAAAGCGTCAATTGTAAATGAGAATAGTCATTTTTAAATGAGAAAGCGTCAATTGAAAATGAGAATAGTCAATTGTAAATGAGAAAGCGTCAAATGAAAATGCGAAAGCGTCATTTGGAAATGAGAATAGTCAATTGTAGATGAGAAAGCGTCAATTGTAAATGAGATTAGTCAATTGTAAATGAGAAAGCGTCAAATGAAAATGCGAACGCGTCAGTTGTAATTGAGAATAGTCAATTGTAAATGACAAAGCATCAAATGAAAATGCGAAAGCGTCATTTGGAAATGAGAAATAAAAGTAAATTAATTGCGTACTGCATATATAATAGATGATTTAAATTCGCTTATCACTGATAATACTTAATCAATTATGTCGCTATAAAACGCGTTTGAAAACGGAATTTTTAAGTTTTCAGAAGGTTATGATCTTCATCTTTGCTGTTTGTAAGCTACGTCATATTAGAGTATGTACATAGATAAGAACAGGAAAATAAAGCTGGCCAATATTCGGATGAAAACGATGCCGGTCGAATTCCGAAAAACCTTCACGAATTACTTATATACATATAAATGTATGTATGTAGTTCATCTCGGATCAATGTATGTAGCTCGATAGAGAACACTCTTCGGTTTTATTTTCGCCGGGAAGTCTCAGTTGTTTTACACTGGCGGAAGAACTACTTTACGATTAAAAAGTATATAAATCAAGTATGTTAAAAATATGCATATATATAAATTACTTGGACATTTCATTAACAAAGTGCTGCGTTTAGCGCCATATTCCCCCATGCTAAACCCCATTGAAATAATCTGGGGAAAAATCAAAATGCATGTAAAGGGGCATATCTCAAACCCAGTCATAAATGGGCCAAACATTGTTGAACAACGGCTGCAATATTTGGAGAATTTGGTGGATGACGCGAAAACTATAATCCTCGGAGGAGACTGCGCGAGAGTATTTCAGCACGCAACATCTTTCCATGGAAATGCTTTATCTTTACAAGATATGCAAGTTGGGACATAATAAACTTGCATTTTTAATAACATCTAAATAATTTCTGAATAAAAACGAGTTTCTCATTTCCAAATGACGCTTTCGAATTTTCATTTGACGCTTTCTCATTTACAATTTACTATTCTCATTTTCAATTGACGCTTTCTCATTTACAATTGACTATTCTCAATTACAAATGACGCTTTCTCATTTACAATTGACTATTCTCAATTCCAAAAGACGATTTCGCATTTTCATTTGACGCTTTCTCATTTATAATTGACTACTCTCAATTACAAATGACGCTTTCTCATTTACTATTGACCTTTTCTCATTTACAATTGACTATTCTCAATTTCAAATGACGATATCGCATTTACAATTGACTATTCTCATTTCCAAATGACGCTTTCGCAATTTCATTTGACGCTTTCTCATTTACAACTGGAAATGGTGTAGAAGTTAAGTTTAACTTAAGTTTAGATTGTGAAACTGGCCCTGCTATTTTCTTTTTCAAGCTCGCGGCAACGCTGTACATATCACCATCGATAGTTTTCGATAGTTTAAAAAATCTATAGTTTCGCAACTCTACTATTCTGTGCCACTGTGATCAGTTTTTAAAACTTAAATTAGTGGTGACATAACCATAACCATATAAATCACCTTTTCCAACCAACCTTATGGCCAACGCCATAACCATAGCCATAGAGACCAATTGAACTTTAGTTTTCCGCCATAACCATAATCAGCTGATATCGGAAGTAGGAATGTTCGATATTTAAGAAAGTATCGATATCATGAATTGATTTAATTCTTTGCATGTAAAATCGACATGGTGATATACCGGGCTGAACAATATCGATATCGAAAAAATCGATGTTGAAAATCCTACTCCCAATTGAATAGAATATTATACCTGCCTATCAACTCACCTAATTGTGTTATTTCCATCTTGTATATTTACTGAGGATTAAAACGGCATGCCGGTCGACTCAAGCGGTTTCCCATACACTTTTTTGTAGATGAAAAATAAATTTAAAGCAGTGTTTGCATTATTCAACTTTGCGTTCAACTCAACGCAGGGTTGCATGAAAAAAAAGTTGAATGGCTAAATGTTGGCTGGCGACCGACTTTGTTGAAAGCGATTTGTTGAAAGGCCATTCAACCAAAAGTTGAATGCAAAGTTGAACAATGCAAACACCTTTTTATGGCGAATATTTTGATATTTTTTCATATTTTGAAATTTTTAGCCATTCAACTTTTTTTTCGTGCAACCCTGCGCTGAGTTGAACGCAAATGTTGAACGCAAAGTTGAACAATGCAAACACACTTTAAGCTTAAATATCGATATTGCGGGTAAAGTATCGATGTCTTCGATATATCGATCTTGGAATATGGATTCAAAAAATCGATTATCGTGCCATGAAATATCGATAAACAGAATAATCGATACGATATCGAACATCCCTAATCGGAAGTGCGAGTAAGAACGTGTTGCCAGACGTTCAAACAAAAAAAAAAGTTTTTGTTATTTTAGGAGCTCTTCCGGTCGGTAGTTTTAAAAAAGCAAAAACAAGTTTCCTTTTTTCTTACTACGCGTTTCGGCGTTCGTTGATTCTAACGCCCAGGGCTCGCTTTGTCGTGTCTACGTATACCTTATTGCAGGTTTCGCCAACCTTTCCTTTGCATTTAATACCGTGAACTCAAGGAAAGATTAAAAGACATAAAAATCGAGGAAAACGAAATCCTTATATCTTTTGATGTAGTGTCCCTATTTACTAATATTCCAATACAATTAGCATTGAATATAATTATGAATCAATGGCCGTCCTTGGAAAATCATACAAGCCTCACAAGGAAACAATTTTTAAGTTTAAGTACATGGAATGCCAATGGGAAGCCTTCTATCAACTACTGTAGCAGATATTGTTTTGGACAAAATACTAGACGACAGCATCGCTGAATTGAATACCAAGGACATATACTGTATTAAATACATTAATAAGTATGTAAATGATATATTTTCTATTGTAAATAAAAATTACGTGGATGAAATAGTTAAAACTTTAAATGACCAACATAGGAAAATCCAGTTCACGACTGAAGTTGAAGAGAAACAAAAATTAGACTTCCTAGACATGGAAATATACAACATAAACAAATAAATTTTCAACAAACTGGTATACTAAAGATAAAGCTTCCTCCAGAATTATTAATTACTACTCGAATCACTCCTGGACGCAAAAGAGGAACACTGCTATCAATCTCATAAAAAAACTCCACGCGTTGAGTGACCAGGAGTTCAGCAATGCAAACAACAGAAAGATAAAGAACATATTACACAAAAACGGGTACCCAAATAATATTATAAACAATCAGCAGGCATGGGCATTGCAGCTGTAAATAAACATGAACACAAAAAAATCGCAGGAGTCACATATATACATGGATTAACGGATAATAAAACATTATAAGAAAACATTCGAACCGAAGGAGGAAAAAAGGAAACTTGTTCTCGCTTTTTTAAAACTACCGGCCGGAAGAGCTCCAAAAATAACAAGAAGATAATTTGAAAACTGACCCGAAAAAAAAATTAAAATAAAGTATTGTTCACAGCCAACGTTTTGCCATAACTGTAGAATATGAACCGTATAGCTATGCAAAAACCAAAAACGTGGATCGATAGGACTTCTCACGCTGATTTTAACTGTACCAAAATTATTTGACGCAAAAACATAAAGAAGATATATAAGGTTAAATCAAAATTTTTTGATTTTTTCAAATATTAACATCTTATGAACTACATAGCCGATTAAAAAACTAATGATGTCAAAATAAAGTCATATAATTTATCTTACAATTGATGTATATAATTTATATGCTTTTTATATATTTAATCCAAAAATACTAAAAAAAGAAAAAATCGTGTTTTTCATGAATTAACATTTTTAACATAATTTTACAATTACATAATGCGAAAGCAATTTATATTATTATGAAAGTACTAGTTAGTACCTTTAATTTGGTGTACATATTTTATTATGATCTGCTGTTGAGTTTTAAGAATTTGGTGTTTATTTAGTGATAGTGAAAGAAGTTCTGCTCAAATATCTTACTGTATTACACATCTTCCGCGTCTCGTTCCACGTCTGTCAACACCGACATTGTTGACTGCAAAAATCGTTCCCACGACAGTCGGGTCTACGTAATCGGAACGACCCAGACTTCAGTCACTTCAGCAAAACTCCCCGAAAACTTTTTGGGGATTTGTATGCTGTTACAACAACAACAACTACGAATAATCTGCTGTTTATGCTTATGGTACCTATGTTGTTGTTGTTGTAACGGCTACAACAACCCCGCCCAGATCGGTTACTATCTCAGTCGTTGTCGTCATGCTCAACTAACGGAAGACCCAGGAAGTGTGCAGCCTTTCTAAGGTCTGTTCACAGGCAAACAGGCGTCAGTTGTGTGGGGTTTTCCGGGCATACGAAGAGATGTTTCGAGTCTCTCCGCATGCCGGACTCTCGATTGGCACATCTGCATCTAATCTGCTCAGGTATGAGTTCAACCTGCTGCAGTAGCCACAGCGACGTTGGGCTATTGTGGTCCGTGTTTCCTGAGGCAGACGAATCCCCGTCTCGTCTATGTCAGGTGATTGTGTGCCCAGAACGGCATTCACAGGTCTGGAGTCTACGTAACTTGAGACTGACTCCCTGTGAATTCCACTCAGGGCCTGTCGATAAGCTCATGAGTCCAGAGGTTGCTTTATGAAGCTCTGGACTTCTTCCGTCAGTTCGTAGAGATGCCTTCTGACATGCCTTGGCGAGGGCTCCTCTGCAATCAGGTGTCTGTTCGCGTGTCCACGTCTGTGGCTCCCTACTAAGAATTTCTTGTTGTGCTCCTTTATGGGGAGCATTTTCGCCTCGTCGTGTAGGTGGTGTTCTGGCGATATCAGAAGGCTTCCGGTCGCTGTCCGTAGTGCAGTGTTTTGTGCATTCTGTACCTTCATCCACTGCGTCTTACTGGTCGCGAACCCACTGGTGCTGCGTAATTTAAAACCGGAATTGGTGTGTCATCAACGTGAATACCTAGCGGTAGTCTGACCTCCTTCGTACAGGTGGTAAATAAGGTCGCAGAGTATTTTGCAGGGCAGAGGGTTAGACACCTAGCAGTGAAGAAGCGAGAAAGCTCGTAGAGATACCCGTTTACTTTGGAGCACAAGTCATCAATTCCATTCCCAGACGCCATTATCGAACAATCGTCAGCGCTAGAGACAATCGAGACTCTCTCTCCGGTTAACTGAGATTTTGAGCTGTTTTCAGGTCTTCTTAAAAACCTACCTTTGTGAGCAGAACTGATAAAGCTACTGCAGAGCTGCGGCGATATGAAAATATTGAGGTATATTTTCATACGGACTTCGATATAATTAATTGGTGGGAGGTACGCGAATGCGAAATGCCGCTGCTGCATAAACTCAGTCGTAGAGTAATAGCCACTCCTTCAACTAGCGTATCGTCAGAAAGAGTTTTTTCTTCTGCTGGAAATGTTATTTCTGACAAAAGATGCCACCTTTTGTCAAATGATCATGCCCTTAATCAGTTGATATTTTTGCATTATAATATGCAGTTAGGAAATCAATTATTAAATTAAAAAAATTAACAAAAATTGTCTTTACAAATGTTTTTTCTTTGATACTTTCATTACAGCAGTTATGCCATGCACTTGTTTTTCAAATCAAGCAATTGTTATTTGAATCAAGCACTTGATAGTGTGAATTACTCACTCAACCGACAGTATTTTTTCAATGCTATCGCACGTTATGTTTGAAAATAAATGAGTGCGAGTGTGTGCAGATGTGAAAAGAAAGCGAGTGACTTAAAATGTAATTGGAAGGATTGGACCGTGAACTCACGGTTGACCAAAGCTTACTCACACCAGAGGCGAAGTTGCAAGTCTTCAGATGTTCTTCCCACTTTTTCCGCTTATGTACGTTCACAAGCTGCCGAGTCCCGTGTTGAGATGCCTGATACGGTGATTTCCGGGATCGGCCTGACGAAAGTTGTCACGCTCATCGACTAGGACGGCCGCTTCAGCGAGAAAGTTAGGACGGGGGTCCGTTATGCAACATGGTGGTACGAAGCGAGCTGCAGCAGCAGTGACAACCCTGCGGAACTAACGTTCACCTAGGGAACGTCGGTTGGTGTGCGAGGGCAGCGAAGGTGCTTTCAGTAAATTCCACGAAACCTTTCGAATCAGCTTTGGTAAAGTTGGCAAAGTCGGCAGGTTTTTCGATGGAGGTGACTACGTGGAGGTGGTCTGATCCCAAGGTCAGCATGGGTAGCCATGTTATAAACATCAGACCAGCGCTGACTATTGTTATTTTGGGTGAGCTGCAGCAGCTGCCCATAATCCTGGTGGGAGCGTTCTCGTTCATTGTGCAGAATGTCGAATCGTCTATCTGCTAAGCCAAGTGTGTTCCCTTACGATCATTTGACAGGCTTGAATGCTAAAGATCGTGGTGCGCATTAAAGTCGCCACCTACCATACCGTTTTCACCCCTGAGGAGCGCACCTATTTCAGGGTGATATACTGCCGGGCAGCTAGCGACAGGGGGTAAAATAATAATAGATTGGTGCTTACACATATGTTAGTGTTTGGCCGAGCTTCTCCTCCGATTTGTGGCGTGCGCCTTGATGTTGTCCCACAAAGAGGAGGGACCTACAGTTTTACGACGACTCCGAACGGCGATTGTATTTTTATGAGAAGCTGTTTTTCATGGCAGAAATACACTCGGAGATTTTCCATTGCCTGCCGAGGGACGACCGCTGTTAATAAAAAAACCCTTTTTTCTATATTTTTTTTCGATGTTGCTTTGACCAGGGCTTGAACCCAGGCGCAGCGGAGTGGAAGCGCGCACTGCTTACCACTACACCACAGCGGCCGACAGGGGGTATTTAAACGTTAAATATTTCGAGCTCGACATCGGCTAACCGGATAGCAATGCCCTGACATTATAGGATGGTATCCCTGCACTCAGAAAAAGGTTTAGCAATAATAACCAAGATTTGGTTATAGTGACCAAGTGGCATAGTTGGATATGGCGAAATAAATATCTAGTTCACGAAAGTCTGCAATTTACTTGAGACTTCTAGTTGGAACAAATGTGTATTTGTTAATAATTACAAAACGACTACCTTGGGTGGACAATATTGTTAGTTGAATAAAATCATTGTTGAGCAAATATAAACAATGCTTTGGTTGATACAAGTTTTCAGTTAATTTTGTGAACTTGCTGCAGACTTGAATTAGCTAACCTTTTATTATTGGAAAAAAAGTTTCAGTTTGACACAAATAAAAATTCACTCGATGGTTGTTGTGTTTCCTTTCTTCTTTTATTTGCATATATTAAGCATAAAAAATACATACATATTTACATAAATAATTTACATACATATTTACATAAGAATTTCCTAAAAAGAAACGATGCGTGCGAACTTTATATTTTTAAATAACTATGCGCACACCGAAACAACTCGCGGCGATGGCTAAACTGAAACTGAGACAAACAAGTCTGGGCATGTCATAGCACACACTTTTCTTTCTCTACCTATGCGCAGTGATCGACATACCTTAGCTTACTGAGCGCTCTGTGACCACACGCGTGTTTCATCTAAATACGAACAGCGGTAGCGGAGCAATGATTTCCACGCACACAGTCTCATTCATTGAATCGTTTTTATGCAATGGTCGGCATACTAGCGCATTCAAACGATTCAAAAAGGGGGACTGGGTGCATTGCTCAGCTGGTGCTCTTCGTATGTGAAACACACAAACGATCAGAGAGCGCTCAGCATTATTTAAGCTGACTTGACTGAAGTAGAGATGTGGTGTAGTCTTCTGGCATACACAGCAGGTTTAAGTTTCTGGCACAGGGTTTGACTCGATGCCAGCTCTGAGCAGAAGAATACGTAGCAAATGTAGCTCTATGGACGAACAACGTCTGAGATATTTCGGGTAAAACCCGAGTCATTCCGGTATGCAGAACCGGCTGCCGTGGGGGTGCACTTCGAAATGGAGACCCCCGATTCAGGGATTAAAAGTGGTACCATTGGAAAGCTGGAGTTCTCCACTTTTCAGACATACGCACTTTTCGGGAGCCTTCTAGTTTTTGAGATATTTAGTATTAAAATTGTTTACTTGCTTCGTAAAGAACACTATGTATTAGACAAATCAACACGTACCTTAAGTACACTTCAAATCAATTTAAATTGTTTAGTTATTATTAATATTTTTACTGTTTCCCTTAGAAAAACAGTTATATTATATTTATTAAATATTTTGTTTCTTGATTTCACATCTTGCGTAAATGGCGGCTTGCGTATTTACATAAAACGAATGTGCTCCCAGATTGTCAAAATGAAATATAAAATAAATAAAAGAGAAGAACGTTTGTGAAGTTTGCTTTTACTTCTTTTGCTCTATTCGCCGTGAGCTTTACACTTATGAGGGGTTGATATTTTAGGCCTCCTCAAAGCAAATGCTTTGCATATATATATTTGATATTCAAAAAGGAGAACTCTGCTGATTATTGGTTATCATCCTCCTCCTTGAATATTTATTTCCACAATAAATGTTTTATATATTTTTCAACAGAGGAGAGGGGCCTTGCAGAAAGATATTGCGCCTCTTTTCTCTGATAACACAGAAGGTAGTGAGGGTTATAATCCCTAAGCGCGGCCAAAGGCCGCAAACGCAGAAAGATGTTCTATGCAAACGTTGTTCAGCCCCTTTTTTGGCAACACAGAAAGGAGAATTCTACATAGTGAGGGTTATAACCCCTAAGCGCGGCTGAAGGCCGCCTACGCAGAAAGGTCTTCGCTGCAAAAGGTGTTCAGCCCCTTTTCTTCGGCAACACAGAAAGGAGATTTCTACGTAGTGAGGGTTATAATCCGTAAGCGCGACCGAAGGCCGCCTACGCAGAAAGGTGTTCTCTGCCAAAGCTCTTCATCCCCTTTTCTTTGGCAACACAGAAAGAGAATTCTATGTAGTGAGGGTTATTATCCCTAAGCGCGGCCGAAGGCCGCCTACGAAGAAAGGTGTTCTCTGCAAAAGGTGTTCATCCCCTTTTCTTTGGCAACACAGAAAGGAGAATTTTATGTAGTGAGGGTTATAATCCCTAAGCGCGGCCGAAGGCTCCCTACGCAGAAAGGTTTTCTATGCAAATGGTGTTCAGCTCCTTTTCTTTGGCAACACAGAAAGGAGAATTCTACGAAGTGAGGGTTATAATCCCCAAGCGCGGCCGAAGGCCGCCTACGTAGAAAGGTGTTCAGCAGCATTATATTTATATTTTTTTATATTGCTTGGCCCATGTGGCAACACATTTCTTTCATTGTTGTAAATGGCTTCTCGAACGAAATTTTTTAACGATATTACTTCATATCAAAGTGATATTCAAGTAAATAAAAATACCTATTAATGCAAGCTGAAACAATTTTAACTGTTGTCAAGAGTTTTTGGTGTCAAAGAACGTAAATGTATAAGAAGCGACATATCGTTACTTTGAAATTTGGCCGTATCTGAAAGGTAGGGATGAGGAGTTCGTCTCCGCGACAGATTTTTTGACTTTTTTGAGAAAGTGTCCTTATTAATAATAAAAAGTGTTTGTAAGTGCCAAGTGTTTGTCAGCAAGTGCCGATTGTTGGCGTCTGTGGATAAAAGTGGTCATTATTTTAAACAAAACCAGTGTACTTTTATTAACCGACTTCCAAAAAAGGAGGAGGTTAGCAGTTCGTCGGAATATTTTTTTTTTTTTTTTTTTATGTATGTTACCGCATAACTTTGGACCACGTCAACCGATTTCGATAATTCTTTTTGCATCGGAAAGGTAGTGTCTCATACTAATCTGGTTAAGATCCGATCAGCGGATCATGAGATATATATATATATATTTTTTTTTTTATATGGGAATTGAAGTCGGTTTTTTTTTGCTAAAAATTACTAGTATAAAAATGCATTAGTTTAATAAGAAATCTATGCATTTATAAATGAGTGTACTTATGTTTTGTTTTCATCCGGAAATTTACGTATTTAAAGTGTGCAAAAAATGGTGTGTTGGGAGATTTGATGGATAAAGTGTGTATACAGCCAAGAATCATAGAATATTTTCTGGATCGTGGTATACGGCCATGAACGAAAGACACAAGATCACGTAAGAACAAGAGAGTGAAAAAAGTCAATTTTTTTTACCGGGTTCTACGCCATCTTGTTTCACTGGAAAACGAGGGAAAAGTAAGCAAAGCAAAGAAAACAACGAAAACCCAAATTAGCCAAAATTATTGTCAGCCACTTTTAACGCACAATTTAGGTAAAATTATGCAACAAAATGCTCTAAAATGTGTTGTCATGTTGAATTAAATCTTCTTTACTTGAATAAAAGTGTAAAATAGTGGTGCTTGTGATGTAAACAAACGCTCAGCTGACGAACCCGCTTTCGCAAACTTTTTTCTCAAAACCAGTTACAAATACAACGTCGCGTTCTTACGTGATCTTGTATTTTTGGTTCATGGTATACGGCGGCTTTATTACAAAACCAATGTTTATTATACACAGATGGCATAAGTTTAATTTAAATCTAGCATTTATAAATGAGTATGCATACATTTTGTTATTATCTTGCAAGAATGTTTTCCAATTATTTGTTCATATGCATGCAAAAACTAAACGCATAAATGTGAAACATAAGTTGTCTCCGTCTTTCTCACATCCTCCGCCAAAACTAACGCGTAAATGTGAAACATAAGTTGTCTCCGTCTCTCCCACGCCCTCCGCCATCTTTATCTTGACAAATTCTTAAATTCCTGCGAAATGCCGCATCCTGACATATTTACGCGCATACATATGTACTTTTACAGTAGGCTACTCCTAACTTGAATATCTTGTAGCTCTATTCTGCTTGTTACCGGATATTTTGTAACCAACAAATTTTGTTACCAAACATTGTTACCACTTCTTGTAATCGTAATTCTAGGTACTTTGGTAACGTTTTAATTTATTCAGCATTCTAGCTATGAAGTTTTGTAGAAATTCTGTTGTTGCATATTTCATGGGGAAATATTTTGTTACCTGCTTATGAGATGGTAACAAATTTTACTGGTTACAAAAGTGCAGAGAATGCGAAAAAGGTTAAAAAAAAGAGAGGAGCTTTATTATTCGTTAAAAAAATCTTATTACCAACGCAGAATAGGTTAATGTACGATTTTGTGTTTGAATCTTTTCATGATAATAAACAATATTTGTGTTACCAACGCAGAATAGGTCTGTATGTATACTCTCACTTATTCATACTTCAGCGCTTTGCAATTATCAATAATGCAAAATAATTAAATTTTTTGAATTCGTATACATGTTGCTCGTAGTATCTAGAGTCAACTGTAAACAAATAGTAAGCGATCGGTTTACAAAAATTTTAAAATTTATGACCGAAGCTGGTCAAGGCAACCATGTTGCCAAATTACATTTGTTGTAAAACCACTTATGTATGTGATTTCAGAAGTTTTGAGTTTACATCAAAATATCATGGGTAATTTGTTCAAAAAATTTATGTTTATTTTGTATTTTATTAAAATAAAATCTTAAACCACTAACTAATAACAAAGGACGTAGATAACAAGAAGGGACAACTCGTAATAATTGTAGGGAAAGTGCGCAACAGGGGCGTGCCTTCTTTTTTGCTCTAGTGCGTTTTTTGATTGGACGAAAAGAGAAGGCACGCCCCTGTTGCGCACTTTCGACACAATTGTAACGAGTTGTCCCTTCTTGTTGTCTACGTTCTTTGCTAATAATTTAAAAGTCGGAAGGAGCACCGCGGTTTAGAAGTTTGCAGAAACAATGGCTAAGCTCGAGATAAGTTATTTTTGCAAACGTCCTCAGATTTTACTGCTGAGTTGCAACTTTTCATTTGACGGGCTGTGATTTCTTCAATTTTACATTTCAGAAATTTTGTGGCTCTCGCGCAGGAATTGCGCTTGTTGGCGATGAGTTTTCGGGGAGATGTATGATCATTGAATTTATGAATGAATGAGTTTGGCCTTGAAGAATATGCGCATGCGTTTATGAATGAATTTGTTATTGTTGGATTTTAGTGGCATATGCGTATATGTACATATGTACGTATATTTGTATGGATGTACAAACATACATATGTTAGGAGGAAGATCGCAAGAGTACATTTGTACAAATTGGTGTAAATTATTTATTGATCTTAAATGTTCAATTTATTATTTTATTTTATTTGGGGAGAAAGGGATTTTTCATTCATAAATTACAACTTTAAATCTTCCATACTAAGCTTAGTATCCAGCTCTTAAGAAAAGCAAAAACTCCATATAAAATGATGTACAAGAAATGGCTAAGAAATTTTCTTGAATCAAATTTCCTTAAGGCAGTTTCTTCAGAAATTTAGTACGCTTTCTACTACGGTTTTCTAAAGTTTTTTGTGAAAAAAGAGCACAAGGCAACCCAGGTTTGAAACAGAAATATATGCCCGTTCCATTATTTCTTGAGGAAAGTGTGAGGCAACAGGCTGTGAGGTATAAAAAATGTCAAAATTCCTTGGACACACACGCGAAATAATGGCAATTTTTTCTTGACCCTTTTCTTAAGAGCTGGATACTAAGCTTTAAAGAGGAAGTTTGTAAAGCTCTTGCATAGCGCATGCATTTAATTTCCTTACATTGGTTTAAAATTACAATATGTATATAGAAAATCTATGCACATGCGCTTGTTAAATGTCCACGGCAAATAAACAAAAAGAGGCGCGGCCATATTTTTTGTTATTTCATTTCTTTATTTCTATCATCGGTTACTCTTTCTTTAACGTTTTTTGTCGCCGCGAAATCAAATGTGCGGCGAATTCATTTACGAAAATGGATGTTAAAACGGACGCGAACTCCTCATCTCAACCTTTCAGACCTCACTCGCTGACTTTAGCGAGTTGTCGCTTCATATACATTTACGTTCTTTGTTGGCGTACATGTTTTTCTTAATAGTAATAATAGATTGGCGCTTCCACATATGTTAGTGTTCGCCGAGCTGTTTGTGTTGCTTTGCTAATATACGGTGTCGTTGATTTCTCAAGTAAAAAAAAATTTAATGCTATATATTTTGAAAACTAGAAGGCTCCCGCACCTAAAGCGGTGATCTTCAGCTTTCCAACGGTACTAATTTAACCCCTCAAATCGAGGGTCCTTAAAGTAAAGTTTGCCTGTCGTGGGAATGTTATGAATCCTATAACCGATGATAGTTAATGTGATTAAAGGCCCGTCCACATACAACTTTGGCGTTGCGTTGGCGCTGGTGTCACTTTGACAGCAGCGCGAGTACCGCCCGTGCTTGCTACAATGAACGCTTAGCAGAGAATACTTTGGTCACTAAATTAACATACTAGCGGAGATAAATCAAAATTTTATATCAATAATTGCATTAAAAACTATATTTCTTGTCCGCATTTGATTAAAAAGGAAAATTAAATCACATAATTTTGATTATTTGGAACAGCTGACGAACGAAGCGCGCGAAAAATTGCGAGTTGGTCATCTTTTTGCGTTGTGTTGGCGTTGGCGTTGCCCAACTTTGTTTATGTGAAGACTTTCATATAAATGCATGGATTCATAGTCAGCTGTCGAAGCGACGCCAACGCCAACGCAACGCCAAAGTTGTATGTAAACGGGCCTTAAGGCCGGTCCACATAGAACTTTCGCGTTGGCTTTGGCGTTGGCGTTGGTTTGACAGAACGCACGTTAAAAGTATGCTTGCTACAATGAACGCTTGGCAGCGAATCCTTGGGCCACTAAATTAACATATTAACGACAGATAAATTAATATTTCATATCAATAATTGCATTAAAAACGATATTTCTTGCCCGCACTTGATTAAAAAGGAAAAATATTTCACATAATTTTATTTATTCGCAACAGCTGACGAGCGACGCACGCGAAAAGTTGAGAGTTGGCCATCTTTTTGCTTTGTGTTGGCGTGAGCGTTGTCGAATTTTGGCTATGTGGACGGCTGCATTTGAATTCATGTATTCATAGTCAGCTGTTGAAGCGACGCCAACGCCAACGCAACGCCAAAGTTCTATGTGGACGGGCCTTAAAGGTTATGGCCATGGCTATGGCTATGTCAGTATGGTATATCACCACTAATTGAACCTTATACTAGGTTCACATATAAGTAGATTATCCTCATTTTCGAGCTTATCACCCTAAAACTATGTTCACATAACAATATTATCTCAATCAAAGCTCGTTTTTTAATCACCCCGTTTACACAGGCAAATCTCAGATTATTAGCCGTGAAATTTGTTGTGCTTGTTATTCTAACATCTCAAGGAAAAGTTATGTTTCTTCTCTGTGCCGCCGTGATCACTTTTTTCTGCTATATTAAGCACCTTAAATATATTTTAACTTAGTATTTTATTCAAAATTCTTTTACAAACCTCTCTTCCTTGCTAGCGCAAAAATAATCGATAAAACTTGGTTGGACACCGAAAAGTTATCGGTTAAATCTGAGATTATTTTATAATTACAGATTAACAAGAGACGAATTTTGTATGGCAAATCTCTTTTGCTTATTACAGATTAGGGTGTTAAGCTCGAAAATGAGGATAATCTACTTATATGTGAACCTAGTATAATCTGTAATTATAACAAGAGATTAGCCATATAAAATTCGTCCCTTGTTAATCTGTAATTATATAACAATCTTTGATTAAACCGATAACTTTTCAGTGTCCATCCTAGTTTTATCGATTGTTTTTGCAAAAAAGAGGATAAATGCCAAATGTAAAAGTAAACAAAAATGTACGCCAGCAAGGAAAAGAGGTTTGTAAAGGTATTTTTAAAAAAATGTTAAGTTAAAATATATTTATATTGCTTATTATAGCCTAAAAACGTGATCACGGTGGCACGGAGAAGAAACATAACTTTTCCTTGCACAACAAATTTGACGGTTAATAATCTGAGATTTGCTTGTGTAAACGGGGTGATTAAAAAACGAGCTTTGATTGAGATAATAGTTGCGTTCAGTGTTGCCAACTCGTCGGATTTCGCCCATAATTTGGGATTTCCGCACCATAAAAGGACGCGTGGGATTTTGCGTCTCATTATGGGATTTTTAGCTGTATACAATTTTATGGTTCTAATGTTTTTTTTGCTGTTAATTGAAACGTGACGGATGGGACATTTAAACTATATACATTTTTCAATTTCCCCAAGAGTGACGGCTGAGACAACAACGACACCCACCCCTCTGAGGGGATGGATTCGTTCGCCATTTAGACAAACTTTATATCAAAATATTTCTTGCATAGCGGATTTTTCGAATGTAGTTAGTATAATGATAAGGTTCATTTTATGCTTTTATGGGATTATTATATTTGAAAAAAAAATTAGCTTGTGATGGGTGGGACAGTATTTTATGACTGGTGGATCGAGTCACTGTTGACGACACATAGGATTTTTGCACTTTTTCCCATAAAACCATGAATTTCATATTAAAGCCGAAGAGATGAAAAAGCAAAAAAGTAAACGAACAGGAAATTAGCCATTACTTGCAAAAAACCGGAAGAAGAAGACACACCAGCTGACTTCGTTTATGTTTTGTTTGTAAACAAACTGAAATTCATGTTGCCTCCATAGAAGAAAAAAGGAAAGTGAACGTTCAATGTTCGCCAGGAACATTTCTAGAAGTAAAAACTAGTTGGCGCTATCATAAAGTCACATAGCAGGCAGCCAAAAAGCATATAAATACCACAACTCGGAAAATGAAATTTTGTTTGTTAACAAAAATTGCTACCTTATGTTTTGTGATCATATGTTTTCGTGTTGGATAATTTTTGCTGACTAAAATTTTGCCAGTACAAAATGAACGCTTCTCTTGCATCAAAATGAACGCTTGCTCTCTCAATTTTTGTGTGTTGGATAATTTTTTGTCGTTATCGAATGCCATCCAGAAAAATTTTAAAAACTATTACAAATTTTTGACTTGTCGAACGCACCTTATATTGATATGTGAACATATGGGGTGTTCACAGTTCGTTCCAAATAGTGTCTCAAAATGTAGCCGTCTACATTTTAAGACGTTTTCTAACCGTAAAATCTGTGGTGTTGTTGTTTCCCATTTAAAATTGGAAAACGACGCCGTCTACATTTTGTGTTTTTTACGCGTCTACATTTTGCAACCTCGCAGCAGGGTTGCTTTATGGCAATTGGGCACGTTTTCTGTATTTGCATTTAATTTGAGCGCAATTTCTGATGAAAAGAAACAAATCAAGGAAAAGAAATAACAAATATTAGGAATTGGCAATTAAGTTAAATAATTACAATTTTTCAGAAACAAAATCGAAAGGCGACATATAAAAAAGCACGCAAAGAAGAAATGTCTGGCAACACCAGCAAAGTTTTGAGACGATTTTGCGACGACTGCTGGAAAGGGGTGCTCACAGTTGATGCTAAAGATGTCTCAAAATGTAGACGTCTAGGTTTTCAGACACAATTTGGAACGAACTGTGAACACCCCAATAGTTTTAAGCAAGAACAAATATATCGATTATCGCCTTTTTGTAAACGATATCAAATTGTAAACAATGGTAGTGTTGACTGGAGGTTCAACGAATTTTTTCTCAACCAAGGCAAAACAACCAAGAAAAGTAAAAGTCATGTCAACAACGGATCACAATGAGTATATAAAAAATTTGTACGATTAAATCAATGATGAAACTATTTGAATTGTAGCATTAAAATAATGGGAAAAGCAATTGTGTGCGAGGATTGCACGCTTAGCGGTGACATCACTATTTCTCCTGGATGTGTTATACACCCTAGCGCCACCATTATCGCTGAGGCTGGACCCATTGTGCTAGGAGAAAATTGTATTGTAGAAGAATACTCAACTATTGCTTTCCGTCTTCCAGTAGGCCAAAAATTTTACCCTTCCACGGAAGTGCGAACTTTGAATGTTGGTGCAAATAATGTATTTGAAGTAGGCAGTACCGTTGAAGCTTGTCATATTGGGGAGAAGAACGTATTTGAGAGCAAATGTTACGTAGGGCCATGCGTTTTTGTTTCTAGTGGCTGTATTATTGGCGCTGGAGTTAAACTAATAGCAGAACAGAAACTTCAGGAAAATATTGTTTTATACGGAAGGAATTGCCTACAAAGAGAAGCCATCGATAAGCATGGGGTATGAAATTCACACAAAAAGGTAGCAAGTTATTTTCCATTTGTTATTATTTTCAGTCTCAAACATTACAAATCGACTTTCTCAGAAAGGTCTTGCCAAATTATCACCACTTGCGGAAACCAAATTACGATCCCAAAAAGATGCGCATAGCCGCCTAAAGTAAAAAAAATATTGTGCAAACTAATTATGTTGTAACAGACTTATTATTTATTTCATTAAACGATTTAACTTCCGAGTCGAACGTGTTTATGGTGTGATCACAAAGTGATTCCAAATCTTCTAAACCCCGCTTTAATATGTCTATTGCTCTGTTTTGATCCGATTGTATACGAAAGTGCATTTTGTTCTCGGTCGGATGTGGAATCGTGTAGCCGCAGAAATCTACGTCTGAATATCTGCTTATAATTGTTTTCAATGCATTCCCCAAGGTGTGGCCCTCGTTCTGGAATACAAACGTGCGCGAACCTTCACCATTGTTTTCATCACCTGCAACCTGTTCAAAAATAATTAATACATTATTTTGCCAAATATATGAAACGCTGAAATACCTCTGCTAACGCACCCATTCTTGTACAAATATTTTGAAACTTTTGCAAAATCCCGATCCACGAAAATTCAACAAATCGGATATTAGTAATAATAATAAGTTATCGGTTTACACAAATATTGCCGATGTAAAATACCGTTTTTACGCCATGTTCACATTCACCATATATCATTCAATCAAAACAGGAATCTATGATCTTCATCAGTACGTTTATTATGCAGCGTTTCTGTTGCATTTAAAATGCAACATTTAGCACTTTCGAACATGTGTTTTCGAAGAGCGTTCGTGCTATGGCAGGGAAATGTTTAGTTGCGCTCACATCTTTTTTGGGGTGGTGGGCGGAAGGGGAGAAGGCGGTGCCCCCAAACGCCCCCCACTGGAAAGGGGACAGTCCCCGCTGTCTAAAAAGGCGTACTCCCTCCTTGGGCTCCTCCCACAGTCCCCCTAGGGAACCGTTTGAAAAAGGGGAAAAACGGAATTTTCTTAGGCAAACTGAGCAGTTTGAAGTGGAATATGACCCAACTAACAGAAACCGTGGGATTTTTTAATAAAAGAAATGCCAAATTAGATATCGGGTGATTTTGAATAAAGAATAAAAAAGTTAATTAAAAATAGAAAAAACAAGTTTTTATAAAAATAATGTTCTTTTTAACAAATGTATTTTTGGGTAGAATTCCTTTCTGCGTAGGCGGCCTTCGGCCGCACTTAGGGATTATAACCCTCAGGCAGTAGAATTCTCCTTTCTGTGTTGCCAAAGAAAGGGGCTGAACACCTCTTGCAGAGAACACCTTTCTGCGTAGGTGGCCTTCGGCCGCACTTAGGGATTATAACCCTCAGGCAGTGGAATTCTCCTTTCTGTGTTGCCAAAGAAGGGGGGCTGAACACCTTTTGCAGAGAACCCCTTTCTGCGTAGGCGGCCTTCGGCCGCTTTTAGGGATTATAACCCTCAGGCAGTAGGATTCTCCTTTCTGTTTTGCGAAGAAAAGGAGCTGAACACCTTTTGCAGAGAACACCTTTGTATATTTTTAATGCTTACTGGTTATATCCTATCTTCTTTTGTCTCTCATTCTTTTGCATATTTTGGAGTTTGTTAGCTGAACTCCGCCATTTAATTTGCATATGCAACCAAAGTCAGACGCGTGATTTTGAAGGTGTTTTTATTAATTGGTTAATATTAAAGTCGAAAAGCAAGTTATAATAATCGAGTAAAGTGTAAAGTGAAGGCGAATACAAAAATGTATTAGTGAAGTGGCTGCTTTAAGGAGAATAGGAATGATCAATTTACGATAATTTCCGAATTTTACAAAAAAGGGCATATTTCAAAACCAATTCGTAAATAAATTAGTGACCAAAATTTACAAAAGTGAGTGTTAAAATAATGTGTAGACCCTTGACTACAAGTGTGTGGTTTTTTTTTTGGATCGGGCCACCCCTTTGGACGGAATAGCCCGAAATAGTTGTGAGCGATACTAAACCCCACCCCTATCGCATTTAACAAATGTACATTTACACGAATCGTATGCTTTTGACAAACAGCAGTGTTCCAGACGCTTACTCAGATCCGTATCTATTACTACGTTTATACGCACGTATTATTTGCAAATAACAACAAAAAAAGAATTTTTCACCATCGAATAAACAGTGAGTTAGGTGTTTGCAAATTATTTTTATTTGGAAATAGCTTACGTATAAACGTAATATATGATGATCAATTTGCAAGGGAGAAGATAAAATGATAAAAACCCTACCGAAAAGGAAAAATAAATTGTAAGCAAAACATTCAATACAAAAACTTGAATTGTTTAAACCATAATCGAAAATTTATTAGTGCTGTCAATTAAAACTGCCTAAATATGAAACAAAACCAACAGTGTTGACCACAAAGGGATACATAATGCTCTGCAAGCAGTTCCTGATCGGGAGCCACAGAAGTGGCCACCCAAACAGACAGCTGCTTGAAGAGGAGCCCTCGCCTAGGCACGTCAGGAGGCATCTATATGAACTGACGGACGAAGTCCAGAGGTTCATTAAGCAACCTCTGGACCCGACAGCGTACAGACAGGCCCTGAACGGCATTCACAGGGACTCAGTCTCGAGTTATGTAGACTCTAGACCTGTGAATGCCGTTCTGGGCATACCACCCCCGGACATTGACGAGACAGAGCTTCATCTGCCTCGGGAGACACGCACTACACTTGCTCAACTTCGCTCCGGCTGCTACTGCAGCAGGTTAAACTCCTACTTGAGTAGGCTGAATGAGGATGTGCCGAACGAATGTCCGGCATGCGGAGAGACCCCACATGACTCGAACCATCTCTTCGCATGCCCGGAAAACCCGACAACCCTAACGGCCCTGTCCCTGTGGACAAATCCCACAGAAGCTGCACGCTTCCTAGGGTTGCCGTTAGTGGAACTTGACGACAACGACTGAGATACCAACCGATCTGGGCGGGGTTGTTGTAGCCGCTACAACAACAACAACAACAACAAAGGGATCCAGATTTCTATCAGCTTTACATCGATGTTGAATTTGCATGACTTTATCAAAATAACAAATGAAATCTCGATCGGCGATCACTGAAACGCAGCTAGCAACTGTGACTGTGTACTCGAAAAAGCAACGCTGCCGCTTTTTATCATTAAATCCTGTTCGAATTCACGATGAAGCGAACAAAGGTGGCGCCGTCCGACATACCGCTAATTTGGTCTTGCCGATTTTGACAATTCTGGTCTGGTCTGGTAAAAGACGCCTCAGAAACTTTAAATTTACCTAAATTTACTAACACTTGCCCAAAAGTAAACATTTTTTCACATTTTCCTTATTAATTCTGGGAAATGTTTAGTTATTGGTCCAACGTTTTGGGGGTGAAGGGCGGAGGGGAAGGAGGCGTGGCTCCCTAAACCACCCCCATTCGAAAGGGAACAGTCCACACTTTACGAAAGCCCCGCCCCTCTTCGGGACCTCCCGCAGACCCCTGGCGAACCGTTTGAAAATGGGGGGAAAAACGGCATTTACCGAGGCAAACTGAGCAGTTTGAAGTGAAATATAAGCCAACTAACCGTGGAATTTGGAAATGAAAAAATTATTCCAAGTTGGTTATCAGGCGATTTTGTATAAAAAAAGTAAACTAAGAAAAAGTTATAAAAAGAAATGTCTCTAAAAATGTTGTTATACAAAAAAAACGCGACAGGTAAAAATGTTATAGTATTAGTGACATGATAGTATTTTAGCGCAGAACTTCTTTCTGCGTAGGTGGCCTTCGCCCGCACTTCCGAAATATAACCTTCACTGAGTCGAATTCTCCTTTTTGTGTTGCCAAAGAAGGGGGGCTGAACACATTTGCGTAGGTGGCCTTCGGCCTTCGAATACATATTTCCCATGGAAAGGTTTATATTTTTAATGCATCTGGGTTATATCTTATTTTCTTTTGTCTCTCATCCTTCTTGTATACTTTGGAGTTGGGCAGCTGAACGCCGCCATTTAATTTGCATATGCAACCAAAGGCATACTCGGGATTACGAAGGTGTTTTTATTTAATAAATTGTAATTAATTGGTTAAAATTAAAGTAATAAAGAAAGCTATAACTAATCGAATAAAGTGTAAAGGGAAGGGGAATATATAAATGTATTGGTGAAGTGGCTGTTTTAAGAAGAATAGGAGTGATAAATGTACGCCAATTTCCGAATTTTGCAAAAAAGGGCTGTTAAGACCTTTTTTAAACGCGCCTTTATTAATAACAATATTTTAAGTTACAATATATTACTACACAAATTTATCAAATTCTTCGCTGCGTTAAAAAACTTGGCCTCTCTTGCCTCGTGTTCGCCGTAGAAAAAAGAAAAGTCTCCTGCCTTTTCACCTCTTCTTCGCAATGGACTTCTCCCCTTTTGACAGTCGATTTACGAAAGCCAATCAGCGACCGGCACGTAGACAGGGAGTTGACAGTTTAGTTTTTATCGATATCAGATGTTGCCGGATCTTGCTCAACACTCCCCCCTGGTGTAACCTGGCTAGGTTCCACCAACGATTCTACATCAAGAACGGCCAGTTTCGTCGCCGGACTCTCATGTAAGCCAGTTATGGTCTTAACTGTCGCGCTTCTTACCTGTCCGTCAGCGCTTTTACGTACACTGACAACTCTACCCTTGGGCCAGAAATTGCGAGGATGATTAGGATCGACGATAAGCACATCTCCGGTTTCGATGGGCTTAACTTTTTCAAACCATTTAGAACGTCGGGTGATGATTGGAAGGTACTCCCTAAGCCATCATTTCCAAAAGGTGTTGGCCAGTTGTTGAGAAGCGAGCCAGCCTCTACGTAGGAGTGGTCCATCATTGCTGAGTTCTGACAAAGGCTTAGAGCTGATGAAATTGCCAAGGAGAAAATGGTTCGGAGTCAATGCTTCATCCGCATAATGAGATATAGGCATATAGGTGAGTGGACGCGAGTTCACCGTCATTTCGGCTTCCATTAATTCTGCGCGTAGTAGCTCGTCATTGGTTTGTCGACTTCCCAAGGTGTAATACAACACGTCTTTCACTGAACGTACCAACCTTTCCCTAACACCGCCCATGTGCGGTGCTGATGGTGGAATGAACCTCCAGAGCATGTTAGGACTAGTGAAGGCTTTGACTATTTCATTCTTATCCATTAGCGCGAATACCGTCCGCAATTCTTTCTCGGTCGGACCCTTTAAAATTTGTACCATTGTCGCTCCAGATTTCAATGGGATTGCCTCGTCGGGCTATGAAATTACGAATTGCAAGGATGCAGGAGTCTGTTGAAAGAGTATGCGCGATTTCAATATGAATCGCTCTCGTCGTGAGGCACATAAATAATACCCCGTACCGCTTTTCACTACTTCTCCTTATCGATACCATAAAAGGTCCGAAATAGTCAACGCCCACGTACGTAAATAGTCGACAGAATGCAGAAACTCTAGCCGAGGGTAGTTGTCCCATTATCGGAGGTTTTGGTTTCGCCTTGTTCAACTTACAGCGCTGACATTGCTTTTGAACTTCATTAACGACTACTCTTAGCCGCGGCACCCAGTATCGTTGTCGTACATCGTTCACTACTATCTCTAAATTCCGATGGCGATATTTCGTGTGGAAGTCAGCCCCAATCAAGCGCGTCATTCGATGACTCTTGGCGAGGATTAACAAACCGTTTCTATCTTTTGAAGTTAAGCGCGAGCCAAGTCGCTTAATGTTGTTTCTATCCAGATATGGGGATAACTTGTAAAGTGAGCTGGATCGTTCAACGTACTTCACATGTTTAAGGGAATATATTTCGTCTTTGTAAGTATCGAACTGCGCCTGCCTCCTCAGCATTATTTTGGCCAACTTGAAGTCTTCAGTTCGCGGTGTACGATAGCTGCTTACACCATCAATGCCCTCAGGATGTGGTCTGACGCGGCTTAACAAAATTTTGGCACTGCATACGACTGCTGCAGTCATGGTTAAAAGTCGACGCCAGTATGAGTAACGATTTGGGTCCAATGCAATAAATGCATTCAACCGTCCTTCATGATGTGTCCCAACGTACTGGGCACGAAGCTCTACTGTAGTTGCGGCTCCCGGTGAGAAGGACTCTACTGGCCAATTTTTTTCCTCCAGCTTCAAAAACGGTGTACCATTAAACCAGCGAGTTTCAAACTGACCTCAGGAGCTTTCTTCCACTTAGTAGCCTCATCAGCTAAGTTATCGTTTGTTGATATGCAATGCCGTTTAATTGGTTCGGTAGTCTCAAGAATTTCACTAATTCTGTATGAGACGAATTGTTGGTAGCGACGATGGTCACTGTTGATCCAGGAGAGAACTGTGCGTGAGTCCGTCCAAAAATAACATTGCTTGATTGAAACCGAGTGTGCCTCTATGATACTCTTCGCCAAGCGAGCACCCAAAATCGCTGCTTGCAACTCCAGCCGAGGAATCGTTAGCATTCTGATTGGTGATACCCTTGTTTTTGAGGCAACGAGTGTACAATTAACGAAGTCATCCTCGCAGTATCTAAAATAACTCACAGCTGCATACCCTTTTTCGCTTGCATCCATAAACGTGTGCAACTATAAGTTAGGATATTTGGTTAAATTTGGGTGAATGTAATATCTGGGGATTCTGATTCTCTCCATATTCGGAAGAATTTGTATCCACCGAAGCCAATTCGAATATAACGCATCAGGGATTTGTTCGTCCCAGGGAAATCCGCTTCACCAAATATCTCGCAAGAGTACTTTTGCGTACATAACGAAGTACCCAATGAGGCCCAGGGGATCGAATATGGTCATAACAAGGCTTAATACCTCCCTTTTAGTAGGCCACCGACTTGTGCGTATTAGGTCACTGCCCCGCTTGTGTTCGGACATCCTAAATGTAAGACTGTCATCCATAGTCGCCCACCACATGCTAAGCACCTTTTCATGACCGTCATAATATACGTTGTAGGTTGTTGAGCCCCTGGATCATACCAAAGAAAACTCTGGTAGTTTTGATCTTCCGACCTAATAAGCACTTGGTGGAACATTTCCGCTATGTCACCACCAATTGCAATCTTTCGCTGGCGGAATTTGAACAATATTGATAAAAGTGATGTTAGCTGATCAGGGCCTTTTAAAAGTACTGCATTTAATGATACGCCGTTGACCTTAGCGGCTGCGTCCCAAACTAGGCGTACTTTATTGGGTTTGTTGGGATTCACAACGGGAAACACAGGCAAGTACCAGTATTTTTTAGCATTTTCTTCTTCGGGTAGTAATTTACGCACGTATCCCTTTCTGCAATAGTCCTCGATTTTCGCTTTTAAAGTTTCAAATAGCTGAGGATCTCGATACATTTTAGAGCGCAAACATAGTGCTCTTCGTTTAGCCATAGGTAAACTATCGGGAAGTGATAATTCAGAGTACTTCCAGAGTAGGCTGGTTTCATATACGTTTGGTAGACTCATCAAGCTGTTTCAATGCTAGTTGGTCGTGTTTGGACAAACTAGCTGCGGATTTAGCGGCAACTCCAACAAATTGTCCAAACAAATATAAGCTTTGAGGGTTTTCAGAAGGTTAACGCAGGCAGACTCTTCGCAGTCGCATACATGAAAAACATGCTGCTCGCGAGAAACAGCTCCATTTGACAATAGCCATTTCACGGTCCAGCCGATGCGGGTTTTTACAGCGATTGGCTCCGTCAAGTTTCCAATGCGGATTTTGGTTGGCGATGTTAAAGCACTGTTGTTTAGGCCAATAAGAAGTTTTGGTCGCATATTATAGTACGACTGCAGTGGAAGATTTTGTAGAGGCTTATAATTTGCCTTGAGTGTAGCGACGTCGAGCGACTGGGATGGTAGTTTCAGCTCTCGGATGGTATGCACATATTTAAGGGTGAATCGCTTCCCACCTGGTGACGATAACAAAATATCGGCCACTACCGAATCATCCTCGTAGCGATGCGTGTCACCAGTCCATCGTAAACATAGCGATCGCTTTGTGCCTTCTATTTCCAGCTCGTCTTGTAATTCTTCATCTATATAACCGAAGAACCATCGTCAAGGAACGCGTACGTCAACACAACAGGCACAATACGAAAGAGTATTTCGTTGTTTTTGATTATATGAGTGTTTACTACATTGGTCGTAACATGAGCTGGAAACTTATGCAACAGTGGATGATGTTTCAATTGGCACCCATCCATATTGCAAACGATTTTCGCTCTGAAATTAAACGGACTGTGTTGATGTAGGCATCGGCGACATATTTTGTGAGCCCGCACTATTTCCCACTTATCTGCTCGTGACATGCCCTTGAAGGAATCGCAATGAAATATCGTATGTGAACTAGATTTGCAAACGATACAGCTTACCAATTTGTGGTCCTTCTTTCCCTCGGAATGAATATGTAACACACCACGCTTGCGTTCCTTCTGCGAATTGGGTATAATAACGCTGTTGGCACCTTGGGCCAGCTGGTCAACCATTTACTGAAATTTTCCAGATTGCTTTCGGTCAGTGACAATTTGTGCATTCCCCAGAACGCTTGAAATATGGCGGGCAGCTTAGATACTAATTTCTGTTCCAGCTCTGGGTTAGATGCGCAAACATTTTGCACTTCAAGCGCAAAGTTTACTAAGCTCTCCAAATTATCCGTCGTTTGGGGTGGCATGTTACGGATTTGGTCAAGCAAAACGTTTATTATAAGTTCAGGCCGGCCAAATTTCATTTTTAATGTTGAAATTATTTGTGGACCGCACTCTGAATACAGCAATAGATTTTTCACTGATTGCCGAGCTGCTCCTTCTAAATCCTTTCGGAGTCTGATCACACTCTCGTCCTGTGAGAATCCACATATTTCGGTGGTTTGGTTGTAGGTCGCCAAGAATAAAGGCCACTCTTCCGGTCTACCGCTAAACTTTGGTAGCTCTTTGCCTACACTAGTGCGCGCAGCAAGTTGATTACGCGTCAAGTGACGATGATTTGCTGTTTGCGATACGCAATCCATAACATTTTGCTCGACTAGACTGTTGCTTGCTGTATGGCTGGAAGCGGCGTTTGTTGGACCTATGTTGGGTAACCACTGCAAGTTTATTGGCGGCGGATTATGGTGCTTCTGCACGTCTTTTAGATTATTTGTTTCAATAGTTTTACCATTATGACGCATTTCTGCATGCTGCTTCAATGGCACAGTTTGAGTATAGCATTCTGCCTCATCGGAGCGGCTATCAGAACTCATTAGCTCCATACGTCGCAGGAGTTATTTTCGTCTATTCAGGAGCTCCTGCCGTTGTTTAAGAATATGTGCTTCTTCCATTAAGATCTGTTCTTCGACTATCCAACGACTTTTACTAGCTACTGATGCGCGTGATGGTTGTGCCGGACTCGGAGGCCGAGATACCCGTGCATCAGGATGCCTCAACTCGCTGGGCCAATGTGGCGGTGGTTGAGCATCCTCGTCTTTACCCGGATCGCATGGTGTTGTGTCAGTATCGAAGCTACTTTTGCCAAGTTGCGGACCTGCTGTTGGCAACAAGGGGATAGGATCAGCGTTATTTTTAGCAAATAACGATTTCTCTAGTTCTAGATTGTCTATAAATTTGTTGTGAATATTAGCTACCACGGTTGATATTTGGGCTATATCAGATGTACCCACAGTCCCGGTTGTAGCATCTGTCGTGCGAGGGGCAGATGCGCCAGTGTCTGGCTCCGCTGAAACTTCGGCAGCAGAACAGGACCGGCAGACCCACTGTCGTCTATTCACGGTGTTGCTTACGTCCGCACATTTTCTATGAAATTTACGACTGCATTTCGTGCATCGAATCATGTGCGGATTATCGACTCTAGTACAGAGACTGCAATTGCAGCTTTTCATATCAGCCCCGGTTATCCTTTTTTCATCTGACATATTTGCTCCAGACAAGTTTTTTAAGATGTTAAGACCTTTTTAAACGCGCCTTTATTAATAACAATATTTTAAGTTACAATATATCGAGCCCTAGCCGCCAAAATAACGTAAGCGACATTTTTTTCAAAATTTTCTTTTTGATGCAGAAATATTCCTAGAGCATCTAGATGCTTTTCTGAATCAAAAATAACATATTGAAAAAAATGTCGGTTACGTTATTTTGGCGGTCAGGGCTCGATATAACTACACAAATTTATTAAATTTTTCGCTGCGTTAAAAAACTTGGCCTCTCTTGCCTCGTGTTCGCCGTAGAAAAAAGAAAAATCTCCTGCCTTTTCACCTCTTCTTCGCCATGGACTTCTCCCCTTTTGACAGTCGATTTACGAAAGCCAATCAGCGGCACGTAGACAGCGAGTTGACAGTTTAGTTTTTATCGATATCAGATGTTGCCGGATCTTGCTCAACAAGGGCATTGATGAATTGATGGATCGCGCACGAATGCTACATGTCCAATATTTATCGCGTCAGTATTTGCATAGTTTTTGTGCTGAACGCTTATTATGATGCAAGAAAATATTTTTATTTTGTAAGAATAATTTGCAGATTATGCATTCCACAATTATTTTAAAATTTCCCATGTTAATTAAAATTTGTTCAATTTGTATTGAAAGGTTTTAAGCAACGAGAACGAAAGCATAGCGAATACGTTTTCGGGGCTCGCATTATGAGAGTACAAGATACACTGACGAAATGTATGGATCGTGTAAGAAACGATGTCTCCTTTGATTCGTGGCTCCGGGCGATAAATAAAACTCTCCAATTTTGCTTATTGTGACGCACAAATATAATGCTTGATGCGTTTTATTTCCTTTAGGAAGTATAAAAATTAGTACAAATTAACAAAATGAACAATTACTTACACTTTGGTGTGTTCTTCCCGGTATGTTAGCCACGAATGCCGCTATTTTCACAGCACATAATGGCTAACACCTCGGTTACATTTTTTTGGCTAAGCGTTGCCACATACATACGTTTTTACAAAAATCAGAAATACATTTATGGTTGCCAACATACCAAATTACAAAGTCTTTATATATAACCGCCATATAACTCTTCGTGAAGGTGTGGCGTTTGTTCCGAGTTTGGAGTACCTAAGAGAAAATGGTTAGGGGTTAGCGGTTCGTCAGTGTGTTCGTCCAATGGTATATGCGTCAACGGTCGTGAGTTTACTATATTTTTGCTTCGCATATGAGACTATATAAGCAGTGCTCCTGAAGGTTGTCGTTGTTTAGCGCATGTCCCATGGCTCTTTTCACGCTACGGACGAGTCGCTCCCAGCAGCCTCCAGCATGGGGATTCAGGGGGCAATTAAATACCCATTCAATGTTTCTATTCGCCAATGCGTTAAATATTTTTCCATTTTCGAAGTCTATTCTCTGCCGTCTCAGCTCTTTGTCCGCTCCAACGAAGTTGGTGCCGTTGTCTGACCGGATGCGTACAGGTGCTCCTCGCCGATTCATGAAATTGCGTATGCACATAAGACAGGTATCAGTCGAAAGGTCTTTAGCAAGTTCTAAATGCACTGCCCGGATCGTGAGGCAGGTAAACAACGCGATCCAACGCTTCTCGCTTCGCCTACCAATCGCCACGGTGAACGGTCCCATGTAGTCTAAACCGACATATGTGAATGGCCTTACGCACGGTGTGAGTCTATCCACTGGAAGCTGCCCCATTTGAGGAGGATTTGCCTTTTTACAATAGTTACATCTTTTGGTAGCACGACGCACCTCAGCTCTGATTTGCGGTATCCAGTATCGCCGTCGTATCTCCGCGATTATGGTGGCTACGTTTTGGTGTTTCCAGATGTTATGGTAGTAGTCTACTATCAGCTCAGTGACGTGGTGACGTTTAGGCAGGATTATCGGCCGACGTGAATGCGGAGGGATAGCGGTGGCAGCATCTATTCGTCCGCCTAATCTCATCACACCTACCTCATCTACTACTGGTGTGAGTGTTTTCAGCGAGCTGCTCCGTTCTATCTTCCTTCCGGCAATCAGGGAATGGTACTCCTCAGCAAAAATGTCGATTTGAACCGCACGGATTATCGCTATTTCCGCTCGCCTTATTTCCGTAGCGCTTAGTCCTTTGTAGATTCTTGCGCTCGCGTTCTTCCAGCAGTTGTTTCGAAACCGCAATATCCAGCCTACCACCCTGGTCATGCGTATAAGCGTTGAAAATCTTGCGAACATGGAAACGTCGACCTTTATCGTCAGCACCGCATATTTTGCGCGAATTTCTTCGTTCGTATCTAAGGGAACCTCGTCCTGCGGCCACATGAACTCGTCTTCTTCTAGGAACCTTGGCCCGTCAATCCAGGTCGATTTCCCTGTTTTGGAATCACTCCACATTACCACTCTCTTTGGGATCTTGTCATGGCAGTGAAGGATGCTCTGCCGAAGTCGTGTAGCCAATACTGCTGCCTGCAGCTCGAGACGGGGAATGGATGTAAGTTTCAACGGTGCGCATTTAGTTTTTCCTGCAATAAATATAGGTTTAATGATACCTGCTCCAGCTAACGTCCTCCAATACGCTACTGCAGCGTAGGCTACTTCGCTCGCGTCCGCAAAAATGTGCAATTCGACTGGTTCCTGTTCAAACAGTGTCCCGTAGCATCGCGGCACGCTCATTTCTTCCGGACGCTTGATACCTCTTACCCACTTTAGCCATTCGTCATATGATTCCTCCGGAATATACTCGTCCCAACCGATACTGGCACGCCAAGTAGACTGGATGAGAAGCTTCGCTTCCCTGGTGTATTCGCCAGCCATTCCGAATGGATCAAACACGGACATTGTAACACTCAGTACTTCGCGCTTTGTTGGTTTCCTCTTGCCGGCGAGCACAACTGGATCCACCTTCGTAAACGACAGCACAAATCTCAGAACGTCATTATTAGTATCCCAGTGTAAGCCAAGCACTTTCTGAAAAAGGCCTGCGTTGTCTCTATCCAGATTTACACAAGACGAGTGCGTTTCCTCTTCATTCATCTTCTTAGTGAGCCGTTCAGAATTGAATACAAATCGCCTTAGTTCAAAACCCCCTTTTTTGTGTACATACGCTACCTGCTCAGTTACTCGGATGGCTTTCTCTACAGTGGACAAAGTCGTCGACGTAATGGTTGCCGACTATGGCCTCGACCGCTTCGGGAAACCGTTCTCTAAACTCCTCCGCGTTTTTGTTCTTTACGAACTGTGCCGAGCTTGGCGAGCATGTGACTCCAAACGTCATCACGTTCATAACGTATACCTCGATGGGGCTAAACACCCCTCGGTTCTCCATAGAAAACGTTGTGCTGCTTGATCCTCAGCGCGTATCTTTACTTGGTGGAACATTTCCACTATGTCCGCACATACGCCCACCGGCTTCTGTCTGAATTTCATTAAAATGGTTGCTAGAGATTGATTAAGCTCCGGTCCACTAAGCAGCACCGAGTTTAGCGAGACGTTGTCGACTTCGGCCGCCGCGTCGAAAACTAGTCGCATCTTTCCTGGCTTATTCGCATTCCAAACTCCGAAGTGGGGTAGATACCAGGTGTGCTTCCCTCCGGCCGCAATTTCATCCGCTGTCAGTCTTCTTGAGTACCCTTTTTCTTCGTATTCTTTCATTACCCGAACATATGCTGTCTTGAGGTCATTATTGCGTTTAAATCTCCTTTCCAGAGCTAACAACCTGTTTTCTGCCATTGGCCAACTATCTGGTAGTTCTACATTATCCTGCTTCCAAAGTAAACCTGTCTCGAAGTTAGAAACCCTTTCTCACGGTCGTGCTCTCAAGCAACTCTTTAGCTCTGACTATTTCTGCAGCTTCACAGTCCTGCACCCCTTCGCGTACACTAAGACCTTCGTTGATTAAATAATCGCTCACCATGCGCTCTAGCCTCTCCAAACCATTATCGTCCACTTTAGCAAAGTGCACGTAGTTACACCGTTCGCCAACGCCTCGATTCCTGCCTCCGTATACAATCCATCCGAGCTTAGTAAGTGTCACCGAGTAGCCATTCACTCCATCATCAACAGTCTTCCTTGAGATGCTCAAGTGTGCGTTGTCTAACCCGACCAACAGTTCAGGAACCGCTCCATCGTATCTCTTGATCGGCAAGTTACGATATTTATACGGCACCTCTGACAGCTGGAGTGTCTGTGCCGGCAGTTGAAGGTTGTTCACCGTTCTGACATTCCGCAACAAAAACTTTTTATTGAACCTACCGACTCCAGATATATGTACATCGACCCTGCTGGACTGCTCGGTTACCGTAGTGTCCCCAAACCATTGCAGCGTCAAATTTTCCTGCTGCCCTTTAAGACCGAGGCGACCAGCCAAGTCACTGTTCGTCATCGATATGGCCGAACCATCATCGAAGAGAGCAAAGCTGTTTATAACTCGACCGTTGCCGTACAACCGAGCTGGCAATATTTTATATAGCAATTTCGAACATGGATTTGGTATAATGGCACTGGTGAGAACTTGTTGTCTTTTTGCTGCTTCCGATGAACGCTGCCTGTTCGCCATTTCCTGCCGCCTAGCATGTAGTGGTTCGTGCTGCTTCTTCGTGCACCCGTTTATGTTACAATTATGTTGCTCGGTGCAGTTGTTGCTACTGTGCCCACTCCTCAGACAATTAAAGCACAATCGTTTTTGCCGAACCAACCGCCATCGTTGACCCCACTGCATATCCAGAAACCTCTTGCACCTGCTTATTACGTGCTCACCTTCACACACCACACATATTCTCCTACCGCGATTGCCACCGTTGAGGTCCTGGGTGTGAAAGAAGCGCGTTCGACCATCCACTCTTCCGCTCTGCCTGTGATCTGTGTTTGTATTAACACAAGCACTTGCCACCAACCTCGAAAGCTCTTGCAACCAGTCGCTGAAATGGCGTATGTTCGGCCTCGGTACTATCGTCAAGGCATGCCGGGCCCTGTCGATCCTCTTCTGCACTGGCAACTTCGCCAACAGTTCATCCATGAGTGTCGGGTTAGCTAGGTGATGGTCACAATTAGCCGACTCCAAAAACGATGCTAAGTTTTGCACCTTAGTGGCGAATGGCACTATTTGCTCGATGCGGTTTTCATGTATTGGCGCTACACCTTGTATTTTCGCGATTTGACTTTTTACCAGCTGCTCTGGTCTACCGAAGCGATCTTCCAGGGTACTAATAACGCGCGGTACGTTACTACTATGAATTAAAAGACGCTCTACTACCTCTCTTGCCTTGCCTTTAACAGCCTTTTGCAAGCGCATCATGTTTTGTCGCTCACTGTAGCGATATTCATTCGTTGTCATAGTAAATGCCTCTTTGAACATGGGCCAGCCTTCAGGACGCCCATCAAATTCTGGAAGATCGTACAGCTTACGCCCTTGACCAGATCGCGTATCTGCCAATGTTCTATTAAGATCGCTCAATACGTCCGCAAGCGAGCCGTTAACGCTTTCAACTCCCACGTTGCTAGGTGCTCTAGAGGCTCCCGCTAATATTTCTTGCTGTCTTTCTTGGCTCCGCCTTATCTCCGCCTGTAGCTCCTGCATCTGCTGCATCATCATGTTTAGTTTCGCCTCCATTGTCGTCTGCTGACTGTCAACCACTTCCACTGGTTGTTGCTGTATCGTTGTGTTTAGCTCGTCCAACCATTCGACGTCGCCGCCTGTCGCACTGCCTTTACTGCCGGAACGCGTGTTTGGCATGACTATGTTTACCACTGGCTCTTTTTACAAAAAATAAAATTTTCTGGCTGGAAGCTCTTAACGCTTGAAGTTGTGACTCGTTGAGGCTACCACCGGTGATGTCTAATACAATTATCAAGTTCGCAGTAGAGAAAACAAATGCCGGAGTTGAGACGTACGCCTAGTTCCACCGCAGTCCGAAACCTAATAAGCAGACGTCTAGCTTTATCTGGTCGCCAACTCGTGGAGGCAAAAAAAAAAAAATGTGCATGAGCTGAGACGTGGATAAAAGGGCAGACCAGCAACCATTCGACAAACGATTAGCTTTATTTTCTTTAAAAAAATCGCAAAGGCAACAAAATTTACGTATGGTCTCGAGACGTAATCCAATTAGCAAGGCAGACCAACAACCATTAACGAGAAATTTGTTATGTTTTATTAAATCGCAAGTAAAAATGTATATATGCTGTGAGACGTAGATCGATGTTTGAATCCGCAGACCAACGGTCGAGTAAAAACGCTGTTTTATTTTTAAGTCGTAAAAAATGTTTGTTTAAAACTTGAAGAAATATGTATAAATCCGCACCCCAAGGGTCATAAAGTAATTAAAACGCTGGCTCGTGAAGTTGAAATCGCATAAAATATTTTACATAAAACATGAATATATATATCAGCCTACCCACCAGTAATCGCTAAGCAAACGCTGGCTTATTTGCAAAAATCGTAAAATGTGTATCTATAACGTAAAAGACAATGCTTCAAATTCGCTGATCAATAATCATTCCTCAATCTGTCTTTATATTTTGCAGCAATAGTTCCATATTCGCATTCAATTTGCATTCACATACATATGTATGTGCTTTTTTTCTAATGGCGCAATTTTAGGCTCACCCTAACTCATAAAATGTCTTCTGTCTCACACGATGTGGCTAACTGCTTTCTATGCTCCGTTATTTTCACCGACCGTTAACCGTATGTCTTTCTAATAACCTTGACTAAGTCACACTGGACAAACCAACCCCTTTACATAATCTCAAAGGTACTCACCTGATGTCCAAAACGCTAACTGTGGAACTTGCGGGATGCTCCCGTGCTTATCCTTGCAACTGCTTTGCTTAAAACAAGGTAGACATCGAAATAAAGCGGCGCTTTAATGCTGGCGCTTGAATTTGCACAACGCTGGTGGTGAAGCCGGTGAATGTTAGGTGCTCCACTTGAAATTAGGTATGCACTCCCTGATGGTGGAACTTATAAAATGCTGGATATATATGCGTAGCTCGCAAAACTTGGGTAAAGCTGTTCATGCGCCTCCAATGGCGCTTCACATAATCGGGCGCTGCGACGGTGGTGAAACAAAAAACTTTTCCGCTTGCAAAGTGAAATAAAAACTTGTAAGAAACGATGTTTCCTTTGATTCGTGGCTCCGGGCGATAAATAAAACTCTCCAATTTTGCTTATTGTGACGCACAAATATAATGCTTGGATGCGTTTTATTTCCTTTAGGAAGTATAAAAATTAGTACAAATTAACAAAATGAACAATTACTTACACTTTGGTGTGTTCTTCCCGGTATGTCAGCCACGAATGCCGCTATTTTCACAGCACATAATGGCTGACACCTCGGTTACATTTTTTTGGCTAAGCGTTGCCACATACATACGTTTTTACAAAAATCAGAAATACATTTATGGTTGCCAACATACCAAATTACAAATATATAACCGCCAAGCCGCGCCAACAGATCGCGTTAATATTTATTGACGATATTGCGATCTGCGACAGTGATGGAAAATCAAAATTTAAAATTGTGCCGAATTTCTCCGGAAAAATGTGCCTAAATTCAGGTCAATGTGCCAATAAATTGAAAGGAAATAGGTACCACTTTTCTTATAAAATATAGTTGCGTTCCAGATGCTTTACGATTTGCAGGAAAGGCTGTTTTCTCCATTAATAAACCTTATGGAAGGTGGTCACCTGGAACGGCTTCCTGTAAAATCCTGCAAATCGTGAAGCATCTGGAACGCAACTTATATATACAGGACTTATTGCGTATAAGAGGAAAATAAATCTCACGAATACCTTTCTTTAATGCAACAACAAAAACCATAAAAATCAACGTTTGAAACTTCCAACGAAAAATGTTGATTCAAATTTAAAACTTTGTTGTCAGAAGTTTAAAACTTTCGGGTATTTAGTTTTATAGTCCATTCAATTTTAGGATTATAAAGTGCAAGTGTGGCTAAGAATTCGCGTTGATTTTTAATATTTTCTTTTTATTTTTTTTTTGCATTTTGTTTATACATATTGGATGTACAAAAAATTTGAGTATGAAAGAAACAGTGCAACACCTTCAACGAAAAAGTTCTAAAAAATCAACACGAATTGAATGGACTATAAAACTGCATACCCGAAAGTATATGTAGTTTTCAAAAGAATTTACGTATGAACAATAATCATCGCTCAATCATTAACCCTGAATTACGAATTGTAAAAATATTTATTCCTAAAGTATTTGCTGATTACAATGCCCAGCTTGCGCAAACTTACATGTGACTACCATTGTGGTCTAGAAATGAGAAGGCCTGATTCTTTGTATATTTACATTTTGGAATTCAGGGAAAATTGTAGTTTATTCAATTAGTTCAATTTCACTGAGATCATTTTCTGTAATATTATAATGCAGTACATTTTTCGTTTCAAAATCAATGTTATTCGTATCGTCAAAGCTTACTGCTTTGGCGCGAAAGCCGTAATGGCTTTTAAAATTTCAGTATCAAGGTTCTCTTTCTTAATTCTTGGCAAAATTTAACATTAAACTCCAAAGCATTTTTAATTTAATTTTCTGCCGGAATTTTCTTTAATAAGAAATATTTCGGCTCCAGTTCCACAAAGGGAATATTCAAAATAGGTTTGTGATTATTTAAATCTAAAATATTTATTAAATGATGTTTAACATTTGTTTTAGAGATGAAATTGCGACAAATTTGTTTAAACAAAAATGTTAAGCGTATATGCGGAAGGTGCAAAAAATATTTTTAATTGCGGATCCGAAAGAAATATATATCAGTTGCATTGAGTTAAGCAAAAATAGTGCCGAAAAACAATCGATTGTGCTTAAGGTGCCGGCTACTTCCGAAAGGGCCGCAAACGGCACAATTTGTTTTGAAAGGTTTTCGCAACAAGAACGAAAGCATAGCGAATACGTTTTCGATGTTCGCATTATGAGAGTACAAGATGTACTGACGAAATGTATGGATCGCGTTTTGAAAGTGCTACACGCTCAATATTTATTGACAATATGGCGATCCGCGATCCAGATTTCAAAACTTTTAGGGTACTGTCACACGGTCAGCATTTATTGACGTGATCCAATTATCGCGATATTTATAATGGTGTAGCATGCAGTATTGATGGATCTTGATCCATATCACAAAATTTCTAAAAATTTTGAAATCTGGATCGCGGATCGCAATATTGTCAATAAATATTGAGCGTGTAGCACTTCCAAAACGCGATTTTAATTAACATGGGAAATTTTAAAATAATTTTGGAATGCATTATCTGCAAATTATTCATACAAAATAAAAATATTTTCTTGCATCATAATAAGCGTTCAGCACAAAAATTATTCAAATACTGACGCGATAAATATTGAGCATGAAGCATTCGTGCGCGATCCATAAATCCATCAATATGGATGGCGATCCAAATATCGTGATAATTACTGACCATGTGACAGGACACCGTCAATAAATATCGCGATACTTGATCACCTCAATAAATACTGACCGTTTGACAGTGCCCATATAAAGGGAGCTTTTCAATTAAAGGATGCTTGAGGAAACGGCCATTAAAGGAAAAATCACAACGAAAGAATCACTTATAATAAAAAAAATTGCAAACGCTGGAGATTTTAAACTATCGATAGTCAACTAGTACTATAAATAGTTTAAAGCTGATGCCAGATAAAACTTTGTGGCTTTGCGTGACATTTATAACTTTGCCAGCAAAGCGCCAGACGCAAAAGGTATGTCACAATGAACGCAAAGAAAAGAATTTTCTACTACTTTTTTACTCGTGAAAATTGCTGTGGATTTTATTTGTTGGGCTTTAAAAATATCAGCAATGTAATTAAATTTAATTTTTTGCATGAAATCTCGAATTTGGATGAAACAAAAGAAATATTAAACCGGCAGATTTTCAACGCGCGCAAAAAGGTGGGACTTGGCTATATTTTTGCTTCGCGCTGAAGCTGAAACGATCTATGTGGCATGCGTTGTGCATTTTCATACAATTCCTATTATCTGTCAAAGCGAATCGGTCACGCCAAAGCGAAGCAGACGTTTAATACGGCGTTTACATGAGACAATTTTGCCAAGACAATAACCAATACATTCACTCTTTTTCACTGAGGGCCAATTTCAAATGAATATTTAAATGACACTTAAGTTTAATTGTGGACTTTTGTTTAAATGCCATTTAACTTTCGTTGGGTTTCAGATCAACTTTGTTTAAATATGCCAAAGAGTCGGCAGCACTGCAGTTTGTTCCTTGAAATTGTTGTTGCATTTGCTTGTTTGTTTAAATGAGTAGCATTCCTTATCTCCCAGAAATAGTTAGAAAAAGTCCGAAGTTGTCAGATTTAGTCCAAAAAGCGTTCCTTAACTCGAAAATTACAGCAAAACTGAGAGCAGCACTCAGTGAGAGTGACTCTCTTCAGTCCGAAGTAGTTAGATTTAGTCAAGGTATATTCAACACGGTAGAAGTGACAACTCAGTCGAGCTCTCTCATAGCTGACTGTAATGTCAAAAAATGTAAACAAAGAAATTAACCCTTTGTTATGCATGTACCAAATTTTATCATTAGTGTTCGCGGAGCATTTTCCCTGAAGGAAACATTGGTCCAGTTGCTCGAAAAATATAGTCGTAGGTATAGTGGTTTTGTATCTTATGCAGCGTTTTTGCTGCATTTAAAATGCAACATTTAGCACTTTCGAACATATGTTTTAAACCAAAACTTCAATTCAAAAGTTTGAATTGTTTTAACCCTGACCGACCATTTGTTTATGTATATATTAATTTGTCGGTGCTGTCAATTAAAATTTCCTCACATAATTAGTAAACAAAACAAACAGAATTGATCACAAATTGATCCAGATTTCTATCAGCATCAAATCGATATTGAATTTTCTTAACTTTTCTTTATCCAAATAATGTAAAATAATAATTGAAATCTCGATCGGCGATCACTGAAACGCACTGAAGCCACTGTATACTCGAAAAGGCAATGTTGCCACTTTTTCTCATTAAACCATGTTCGAATCGTGGAAATTTTGGAAGATCACAGGGTTGCTTTTAGCATTTAGATTCTTAATGCAAAAATGGAGTTGCATTTAGTTGCATTTAGGTGACGAATTTTGTATGGATAAATGTACATTTAGGGCCGGTTACTCAATGTCTGGTTAACACTAATCTGCGGTTAAACATCGTTATCGACGTCTTCGGCTCCATGCATACAACAGGGAGTCGGTAACGTCGATAACTATGTTTGATCGGAGATAAGTGTTAACCAGACATTGAGTAACCGGCCCTTAGGGCCGGTTGTTAAATGTCTGATTAGCACAAATCGGAGGAAGAAGCTCCGGTTAGATACAACGACTGCTTTATCGATCATATGTTGTACACATGATGACGAAATCGTCGATAATGATGTTTAACCGGCAAGTAGTGATAACCAGACATTGAACAACCGGCCCTTAGAGTAGCATTTAGAGCTAAATGCGCTAAATGTGCTTTTACGCGTAAGCAAAAACAGCGCATTATGTATGTAAAGCATAAGGTATGAGTTTTGAACTAAAATTGGTTACAATGTCACGCAGTACCGCACAACGGGTACAATTAACGATTTACTGATATGTAGGCACTTAGTCATCGAATTTTCATGTGCGTCGTTGGCATGCACAGAGAGTATCTGCTTAGAAAATCATAGGTCCCCGGTTCGAATCGCATCTGGCAAAAGTTGTATTTTATTTATTCTTTTATATCTAAAATTGGTTACAATGTAATGCAGAAGCGGACAATTGATCCGAGCCTAGGACATTCAATTTTAAACGTAAATAGAATTTTACATGTGCTTGGACCAAACTTTGGACAGCTTACAATCACTTGTAGTCTAGTTTGTGGCGTGCTCTAAGTCTATTTCAAGGTCCTAAAGGGTGCTTATATAGTATGTTACTGTACTCGTGGATCCGGTCGTGCTTGTTTATGGCACACTTGCTCAGTTTGGGTATGTGCATCAACAGCTAACTTCGTCCCCACAGACACCTCAGGTACGCCCGAATCTAAGGATAATTGAAGCATTGGGGGGGAATCGCAAGGTACTGTGCCTGGTAACAAACGAGAGCGCTTAGAAATACTCAGTTGCAATGGGCAACAAATATAAAGTCACCGGCCCTAAAATGGTTCTCGCACACACACGAAGAGTATTCCAATGAAACACCGCAGCTATTCGCCCACCTTTTTCGCTTCACTTGACAATAAAGTTTGTTGTCCTGGCTCTTGCCACACACAGCACACCGCTCGTAAATCCTATTCATTTTATTGTGTATTTAAAATCAATAGCGCAGCTCACTATTGAAAATTTAAACTAAAAAATTAGAATTTTTAATTGTATAGGGTTAAGAGTTGACATTTCAGTCGCAGTTCAAAAGAGAGAAATTTCGAAATCACTTCTACCTTGTTATGCCTTGGATTTAGTCAGAAGAATTTTTGCTGGCAAAATTTTGAAAAGTGTCAAACTCAACTGAATTTAAATTAACGGAAATTAAAGAATAAACAAAAAGTGAGAATAATCTAAAAAGTAAAAAAAGTTTTGTTGTTGCCATTCTTTGGATTAAAAATTGTGTTGTTTGCGTTTCTTTACTTTTTCCTGTTATTCTCTTTTATTGAGCGCGTTTTGCTTACGCTCTTGCATTTTGACATTTTCAGATTTTAGTCCGAAAAGATAAGGAATGAACCTATTTTGTGCTGAACAGCTGATTGTTTTTTGGTGGGATTGATTAAACAACCTACCAATCAATCTTGGTTGTTTGGTACAAACACAAGGTTGCATATCTTATATTTAAGTAGCCAATATTGGCCATTTTGCAGATTAAATGTATGATCTGAAAGTGAATAGTGGAAGTTAATCAACAATCTCTACTTAAATAGGCCACTTCCGTAAATTGAATTTTGTGTGCCAAATGCAAAGTAAAATTTTTACAGTCCAAAAAAACTTAACGAACACTCATGCGAAAGCTCTATTTTTGTGTATTGCTGAAATTGTTCAAATTTATATATATATATATATATATATATTGCAACTTGCAAGTAGCGTACGCTTTTTATGCTTTTTTCAGCTTAAATTTTGATTTTCACTCTATTACCGCCAAACATTACTGTGCTTATATATTTATTATTTTATTTATTTATTTATTCAAGATTTCAAACACAACAACCATTAGTTTTATTTACAGTGTTGGAGAATAAGAAATATTAGCATAGTAAATATAAATACAGATAATATTATGAAGATAGTTAGGAAGGGATGATGAGATCGCAAGGGGGATAACTTTATGAAATAAGATATAGAAATATGACAGATTTTGAAATTTATTGAGCAAAGTAACGCAATAGTTCTCTTTTGAAATTCAATATGCCCTTGATACTTCTGATCTCCACAGGTAAGATGTTCCAAAGACGGACTGTGGAAACAAAAAATTGACGCTCAGATATGCGTGAGCTGAATTTCATGTGCAGTATTTGTGTGGAGCGCACTGATCGTGTAAGTTTTAATCATTCATTGAGAAGGAACCCCCTTATTTACCAAGATCCTATGTAGGAGTGTTAAGCACCTAAACTTTAACAAATCATCTAATGAAATAGTACATACCTTCAAAGCATATTCGGAAATGTGTTCAAAACGGTTGATGTCGTAAATATAACGTGCAATATTATTGTACACAACATTAAGGGCATTCATCAAACCTTATAAATGCATTGTAAACCGTATAAACTTATAATTGTGTAAACCTTATAAATGAACTGTCAAAATTTGTATGGAAACTCGTTTACACATTTCTGATAAATTTATCCAGCGTTTTCCCTGAATAAACTTGATAAACTGAAGACAATGCAACTCTGTCGCAACTCTAGCTATGTTTTCTTAGGCAATAATCGGGATCCGCATACAAATTTTGCACGCAAATTCAACAACGATATGATCCTGATAGAGATCTGGTTCAATTATTATCCCGTCTGTTTGTTTTGTTTCACTGATAATTCGCAAAGTTTGGTAGCCGTGACAAATGAATTCATACACAAACAGACATTCTGCCATTGTTTCTTATAACTTGCTTCAAATAAATAGCCTTTATGTTATATGTATATTTATTTAAATAGATATCTCGTAAATATAATTTTTTCCAATTTAGTGAGGTAGTTTCGATAATTTCTTTATCCCCGTGCTAGTAGTATAAAGTTAGTGACACTGCGCTTTATAACCAAAGAAAACATGGCTATTGTCGCATGTGTAAACGAAAAGAGAGTGTGGGTCGTTCATGTAACAGAGTGCATAAACTTATAAGATTATCTGCTTGATAAAGTTATCGGTTTAGATGAATACCACTATTAAGTTTTTTTTTTACAAACACTGTCACAATTTGCATAGAGTTCGCAACCATAGAGCAAAGTTGGAATCAAATAAGACTTTGCTAATAACAATCTTATCTTAACAGGTGTGAAGTGTTGAGTTGTCCATAGTACTCTTAACATTCCATATACTTTGCCTATTGTTGTAAAAATATGATTGTTCCACGTCAGTATTCTATTGCATATAACACTAAGGTTTTTGACGGTGTCAACAAATGTAATCACAGAGTTGTTTAGAGTTACTTTAGGGTAGTGGTCAAGGTCAAAAGTTTTCTTGTATATAGCAATGCACTGCGATTTTCAGGGGTTCAAGACTAATCCATTATCATTAGCCCATTCATTTACGAGACACAAATCAGCGTTCAGAATACATATGCAGTTTTCAGTGGCGGCGAATGGACTACTGAGATAGATTTGAACGTCATCTGCATATATATGTACGTTGCTGTGTTTAAGAACATTGGGTAGGTCGTTGATATATAACACGAACAATAAAGGGCCAAGTATAGATCCTTGCGGAACACCTTTGGTTACAGGCAATAGGTTAGACATGGAACTATCCCCACTTACCGCCTGGGATCTCTCAAGGAGGTATATATGCTTTCAAAATTTGACCTAGCCCCATGAGCTAGGTAAAATTCTGACGTTCGTATTCACCCCGAGAAATGTCAAATTTTTAGTCTCTTCTGTCAAAATTTCCTGTTTTCTATCAATTGGCACAGGCTCTTAGAGAGTAAATTGGACAATTCGGTCACATATTAGTTACTTTGAGAAAAAGAGGCATGACAAAATCGCAAATTGGAAAAGTATGCATGGCTTAGTGAAAAAGTGTGCATGTATTGCTATTGTCAATTAATTATTTTCAAGACAGTAAATCGGACAATGATTTCACGTATGCAGACAATAATTTTGACGTCTTGTGCAAGAAAGAAAAGAAATTCATAACAAAAGAACTCAAATAACACCAGAGACGCTTGTGTGTATATAACTTCGTCTATTCCTTATTATTTTTTAGTTTTAGCTTAAATAGCTCGCGCGAAATGCGCATTATAATTAGTGCGTTCCAGCACGTCTACGATTTGCAGGTTTTGCAGGATTTAGTCCAAAGTCGTTCCCGTACGCAAAAAATTCTGTGTCTGGGAACACTCTCGTGAGAGTAACTGAGCAACTGTTCCCAGAATGAAGTTTCAAGATTTAGTCCGGAGTTTTCCTTCTGGCAAATTCATGAAAAGTGTCAAACGATAGGTAGAGTTACATTTGTGTACAAAAACAGAACGCGGTGAAAGCAAATAACCTTACATTTGTTAAAAAATGGAAGTAAATAATGAAATATTCGAATATATATGCAATTATTATTAACTGCATAGATTTTAATCATTATTTAGCGATATTTCAGCCAAATCAGTCTTGTACTAATGACGAGTAAACAAACCAAATGACGTTTTTGCTGGAAAAAAGTGCTTTTTGCGTTCCCGTACACTTCTGCATCTGTTCTCCTGTTACTCTCACTTGAGAGAGTAAAATTGTACTTTGACATTTCCACAGGTTTTAGTCTGAAGAGTACTGGAACAAATTAAATACAACGTTCACGTCCGAAATTTTGCTCAAAATGAATTGTCATAACTATTGTCAGGACGCCTACTCCACGGACAAAATTATCCGCGTTTTTTGCAACTATATATCTTTAATGTGTTGACAGCATTGCCCAATGTAAACGCGCCGTTATGCATGAGAAAAGCTATCACCATGATTCAATAATACAAGGTTCGATAAACTAGCAGTTGTCTCTCTCGCACCGGTCCCTTAGCAGTGTCACTGTGTTGCTTCTTTGCAAATTTACTTGGAAAAAGTGTAGCTTTGCTGTGAAATAGAAGAATAAGCTTTTGTGCAATATGTTTATTTTTATATGAATATGAAGCACATTTAACTTATGAAAACATAAATTGTTTTTAAATTGGATGTTTACATAAATCTCATAATTTTGAGCTCTTTTGCAGTTTTTTTTTACAGCTAAATAGCACAAGAATTGCGTAATTCACGTAGATATATTAATATTTCGTTCAATATTTCGTTTAAAATGCCAGATTTTCTGCAAATACATTACAATTTACAAAGGCTGCGTTTCTTTATACATTCTGGATAATCTCATTTCACAGACGGAATAAACAGAATGCGTTTGAAATATACGTTAACATATCATCAGGAACCTTTTAAAGAATAAGTAAACAAAAAAGTTTATTCCAAACGTTCAAATGAATAAAGAAATGCTGCCAAAAGGAATTTCACTACTAATTTCCTACTTCGCGTACTTTTTTACTACCATTTTCGCAACAAGGGATTGCATTCTTCCCACAGAAAGAAAGGGGAAGAATGCAATCCCTTGTTGCGAAAATGGTAGTAGAAAAGTACGCAAAGTAGGCAATTAGTAGTGAAATTCCTTTTGTAAATTGTCATGTATTTGCAGAAACTCGAGCATTTTAAACGAAATATTGAACGAAATATACATCTACGTGAATTACGTAATTATTGTGCCATTTAGCTGTATAAAACTGCAAAAGGATTCAAAATTAAAATAAAACAACTATAAGATTTATGTAAACATCCAATTTAAAAACAATTTATTTTTTCATCAGTTAAATGTGCTTCATATTCATATAAAAATAAACATATTGCACAAAAGCTTATTCTTCTATTTCAAGTGACCAGACTGTTGCTGAAGCCAGCGATCCCACGCCCAAATTTCCAAAACACTCGTTTATGTAGTGAGATGTTTGAAATAATTTAGTATTTTCAGGGATCTATCTGGATTTTATTTAATAATGCAGAATTTCTCACGCTCCTTGTAAGAAGTAAAGGCAGAAAGGAGAGAAAACGTAATGTCAAAAAACATCCTTAAGAAAACTAACTGCCATCCCTAAATTGGCGCGTCAAGCGCCAAACAACTGTCAAAAATCCTCATGCCCATACAATTTGTATGAAGCATCCCACAATAACGCGGCGCTAACGCCGAGCAAATGGAATTTTCATTTTTGACAGGGCGTTACGTGTTGAAGTTGGATGCGGAAGACGGAAAGAAAGAGAAAGGACAAAAAAGTGAAAGAGGAAACGAGAATAAAAACGAGAGGATCTGAGAAAACGTCAAAAATTACGACGCGTTGATTTGGGGATAGCGCGCGCTGACACTTGTCGACAATGGATAACGCAACGCTTAGCGCTCCAATTTAGGGACGGCAGTTATCATTTGCCGTCACAGGGTGGCACATCGCAGTGCTGCCTTAACACAGTCTATCGATAGTGTCGCCGATAGTTTGACAGCGGGATGAGCTATCTCTACTCATCTATAGGGGAAAAAATTAAACTAAATTATATTAACAACTCTAACATGTAGACAAATTCTGATTTTATCAACATGTCGACAACGCAAGTAAATTTTTCTTCGAGCAAGGAGCTAGAGGTGATAGAATATCCAGCTAAGGTTGTTAATGCAGAAAAAATGTTAGGAACACTAGGTGGTATCACCAATATATCGCAGGTTGGTAAAAAATGTGAAATACGGTAGAAGGAATAAATTATTGACCGCCAGCCTGTCGGAAACTACTAAGTTTGATAAAGCAGGATATAAACTGATTTCAAAATAAAAGCAAAAGAACATACATGCATCCATTTTCAGGCTTTGGGAAGCGAACAAAAACGACTAGAACTTCGGTTTCATCCAAAAAAATCCCTTTAATAAAGTAGCTGGCGGCGATGTTGTGCAAGGTGCCGGGTTGTTACTATCTGTTAAGGTGCGGCGTTCCAAAAAACACCGAAATCAGCCTTCTGAATATCGACTATGCATCCTTGGACATTGCAAAAGAAGTTTTACATTTAACAGTAAATAGTGTATAATAAAATCGTGATATATATGATATTCTTTAATGTATTTTAAAAAGCTTTATGTGACTTCCAATATCTGCCTTTGTGCAAAGAGCCCCAAACGGAAACTTTAACGTTTAACTTATTAAGTTTATTTCCTCAGTCTGTAACAGACACAAATTATTTTTCGTAAGCTAAATATTCTTACCTAAATATCGGTCTGGAAGAGTAAATTTCTTTTTTTGTAGGCGAACAAGTTTACCATTACTTAGTTTACCTCACACATTTGCTCGGGTCGACACAGTTAATTCGACTATATTTCGGGCTGACCAACAAGATGACGGCCAGCACGATGTGCTGGGTGTAATACAGAAATCGTCATACGACAGCCGCGACATAGTACCCTTCAGTATGACCGATGTTTTTCCGGAACGCCCAGATTTGCAAATTGTCAAGCGAATGAAAATCAAATATGTGTCTGATGAGCAACTACAGAAAGTCAAATCCGTAAGTAATGTCTTACCCGGCGGCTCATAATCTATTAAAGTACAATATTTTAAATTCAAAGCTGTTCGAGGAATGTCCCATCTGGACGCGTATAGCGTTGCTTTATGAATCTGGTGTATCCCATGAAAAGTTGAAATGTATAATACCATCGTTGTCATACTACTTCTCAACGGGACCCTGGCGTACGCTGTACATACGTTACGGCTATGACCCGCGCAAAGACTTCAAAAGTCGTTATTACCAAACATTCGACTACCGATTACGCTTCCGTTCAGGAATGTCTGAATTTGTAAGAATCTTCAACAAAATGTGAAGTATTTATTGTTAATTTTTAGCATAACAAAGGTGGCGAACAGAAGAGATCAACTCAAGAAGCAAAATGAGAGCGCCTACGAAATGAACGAATTGGTTCAAGATATAAATTATCCTTATTTTGAGGAAAACAAACTACCACGTTCGCGTCAATGTATACTGCGAGTAAGTTGGTGGAATATTTATTTAACATATTTTATATTCAAAATTGTATATATTGTCTTAACTACATATTTAGTATTGCGATATTCATATGCCAAAAATTCAAGAGATGATTGAAAAAATACCCTCACCGCGGACGGGAGCAATATGCAATGAGAAGACTGGATGGTTACCAGCAGGGTTCGACATGCAAGTGCGACACATAATGAGTAATTGTATTAAGGAATTATTGCGAAATCATTATCGTAAAGGACAAATCCACGCAGAATTAGACTCCGTAGAGAATTTGGTATATTTTATTGTATCCATGATACACAAATTTACTTGTATCATGATTGTATTTTTTGTAATGTATTGAAAAAAATTTGTTATTTTTCAGGAAGATGCTGAGGGCGAGGTTACATTTGAAGATAATTTAGATAATAGCGATCTAAGTCAAGAAATTTTTGACGAATAAATTTGTTTAAAATGCGAATAAATAAGTCGTTTAAAATGCAGTGATATTTTATAGACATTTCAATTTTTAAATGCAAGCACAGTTGTGTAAAACTTTGTTGAATGAAATTCCATTATTTGATTTATGGTTTGCACCGGTCAAGGAAACGAGGATACAAGCAAACTTCTCGAATGTGATAGCGGTTGAGTAACCAGCAAAGGAAACGTTCTAGTCCTAAGCCATAGCCGCCGTGTGGTTGGGTGCCATAAACTCTTTGATCAGTGTACCAATAATAAGGGGTAGGGTCAATGCCTTCACGCTCATACCCTTTAAGCAATTCGTCAATGTCATGAATCCTCATAGAGCCACCTACAATTTCACCAACATTGGGCAGCAGTACATCGACACTCTCCGTTAAGGAAGCGTCTTCCTCACATTTTGACATATAGAATGATTTAATATCAACTGGAAAACGGCATAGCATTATTGGTTCATTGATTGTATCAGTCATTTTTCGCTCTGGAGCTTCCGGTATGTCCTGTTTAAATAAAAGCACAATTTTGTTTATATTTATTGGCAATAATAAAGCTACCAATTTTAAATACCTCGCCAAACTCATAGAATGTACCATCGTCTTTAGTAACGTTGTTTTCCTTTAACCATTTAATAGCATCACCATAATTCATTCGCCGGAAAGGTTTTTTTGGTGGCTTAAAATCAGGGTTGAGCTCATGGACGATGTGTGCCCATGGGGACTTTAAAACACGATCCACAACATCGCATACTAAATCCTCCAAGCGATTCAATAAGTCATCAAATGTAATGAAAGGACATTCGGCTTCAATGTGCGTGTACTCGGCTAAATGGCGTCTTGTTCGGCTTTGCTCTGCACGATAACTTTGTGCAACGCAGAATACATCTCCAAGAGCTGGAATACAAGTCTCTAAATATAGCTGGGAACTTTGAGTTAGATACGCCTCCTCGCTGCATTCATGAAAAGAAGATTTGGAACAAATAAGTCTTAAGTAAATGTAAAAAAAGAGAGAAACATTATAAAGCGACTTTTGTATCATATAAAACGGAAATTTCTAGTGTGCGATGACGCATAAAGTCTTTTGCTATTATAAAAAGTCTTAAGTCAAGGTAAATTACAATATAAATTTTTGTATAAAAGAGAGACAAATTTTAAAGCGTCTTGTGTATCGTATAAAACGGAAATTTCTAGTTTGCGATGACGCATAGTCTTTTGATATTATCAGATATTCAATCATGGTACATATGCACATGCACACGGGTTGGGCGGATATTTTTAGGGAGCGTAGATTAACTTCAAAACTGAACTGTATGTAGGTATGTAGTGTTTATTCAAATCTAATTTCTAAATCTCCACTAAACCGTGCGCATATGTATGTACATATATGCCACGACACTGAAAATGTGTCATGCATTGATTTTTTTATTATTTACTATTAATATTAATTGACTTGGGTAAATCCCACCTGAAATATTGTAACTTAAAAAGCGTTGACCCTCCCTCAACTTGTGTCTGTACTAAAGTTGGCGGGGTCACTTCATTGTAGCCTTGATCAAAGAAGTGCCCACGGAAAGCTTGCATTACTACTGATCTCATTTTCAAAACTTTTGATGTGTTTTCGCCACGAATCATGATGTGGCGATTGTCGAGTTGCACATCTGGATGTGCCTCCTCATTGAGAATACTTTCAGCGCCACCAGCTGGTGCCAAGCCAATTAATTCCCAATAATCTACATGTAACTCATGACCACCTGGAGCCTAAACTTTTAAAACATTAGTAATTTAATAACAAAATATCTCATTGCTTACAGATTTGCCAGCGGGCACTGGTTTCAGTACTCCAAATAAAAGAACAGAACTCTCTGTAGTTAAAACAAGCGCTTCATACGTTTGGCATAAACGATCAGTAAGTACGCACTGCAGAAATCCCGTACCATCTCGTAATGTTATAAAAATTAAGCCTTTGCCTTGACGACGTAAGCGATGAACCCAACCGTAAACCTTAATGCGTTCACCGCGATATTCCCCGCCGTGACAAATTTTAATTTTACGCGCTTTAGGTAAGTTTTCATCCTCAACAATTCGAATCTTACGAGCCTCCTCTATGTTTTGCTCCCGCTTTCCGGCATCGTCAGCCTCCCGTTGCTGCTTTTCTGCACTTTTATAGCTCTCGCGTGTAAAAATTTTGAGTACTTTCTTCAGTTGCGATTTTGCAGCAACCTCATACTGGATTTCAGCTTTCGGGTCCTTACTATCTACATATATTGCGGGAAAGGGCTCAGCCTTTGCATGACGCATAGCTTGCAAAATTGTTTTGTAAGGGTTTTCTTCCGTGCCATTGCCATTTTCGTCACTGCCCCGCTTTTCAGAAGTAAATATTGGGCCTATTGTCCAGAAAGGAGTGGAATTAGAATCAAAATAGTCTTTATTTTTGCTTACCAGTGAAGGGAATTGCAGAATTTTCGGAAGCCATTGCGAAAATTATAGTCGTCCGCAGGTTAATTGCATCAGCTGCACTATAATCGTGAATGTAGATGGTTGGCCACGTTTCGCTAGAGTGCTACCACTTAATTCTCCCCTGCAGAAAATACGCAAGTTTATATATCGCACACCGTCTTCAAAAGAGTCACAACTCAAAATATCGCATTTTTGAAATTATGCGCTAAAAATGTACAGACTTTTATTTACCTTTCAGCAAAAGCTGGAGCAAATTTTTGTTATTTGCTAAAAAAAAATAAGGTAAAGTATGATTAACATGTGCTACGAAAATAGTTTTTCGTTTTTTAATCAATTACTTTTATGATTAATTTTGCAAGAAGCCAATTTTTTTAAGCATATTCTCAAAAATAATTTATCTGGATTCTCTTAAATATCTGCAGGAAAATATCGTTATCGAATAATCGAAGAGGGTGGGCTTTATACCAAGGCGTATTTAACAAGGTGGTGTTGGCCGTATATAAGTACAAAATTACACTAGCATATTATACGCTGATATCCATACTGTCATTGGTATGAGTTACAACAAACACATCATTTTGAGGTAATGGCTTCCACGGCGCAAAACCATTGCGTACAATGCGCAATTCTTCCACAATGCGTAAAACTCAGCTGTCGCCCCAACACCACCTCGTTTAATACACCTTGCTTTATACGATGTTTCCACAATTCGTAATTCGCTCTCTAAGTAATTCGTGAATTACCCTGTTACCACTCATTAGTAATTCGTTTGGCAGCTCTAGTTCTTGTTCTTCGCTATTTATTATTATTTTGGTGTACTACAAATATCGAAGATGGAGCTAAAATTGAAGTTATCATCAACAATTTTAATTTTTATAGAAAATATTTTATTAATATTATTCTATAACTAGTAAAAAGTGTGGGGTTTAGTAGTCAGCCGCACCTTGCGTTTTAAGAAAACCAGGTGGAATTATCTATTGAAACTTGGCCAGGATGTTAAGGGAGGTATCCTCTAAAACATGTATAACTAAAAAATATAAACAATATAATTGTTTATAAGTTCTTTGTTGTTAAAATTTCTTAAGACGTTCCACTTGATTTCCTTATCAAAGAGTGCATTTGTCACATACTTTCATATATATAAATGCACATAACACTACCTAATAGTTTACACACCTTTATTTTATTTTATCTTGCATAAAAATCACTTTAATCCAACGTTTATTAACTTGTAATTACATAACATTGCACCCATATTTACAATCATGATTGTTAGTCACCCTGTTCCTAAATAAACTTAGCGACATATCGGGTGGCAACATTGTTTTGGGCCATATATCTACGAACAGATGAATTTCGGGTGAATGCTGAACGGATCGCCAAGTCAAGCAGACGTACTAAGAACACAATCAAGAAACAAGACAAACACATACAAAAGAAGTTCAGCATCGCCGCGCGACAAATATATTGTACCTTATTTTAAACGCTTTATTGTAATGTTTAATCTTTAATTGCGGAAAATAAACAGTTTTCTTAAATTCGCGCAAAATAGTTTTGTTCATTTGGCGACACAACAGTTTTCTTGATTTTGGTACGTACTGCTTGATACACATACACACGAGTATTGGCACGAATAGCGGACCGCCGTTATTGGAATATATTTTCTCGGTTGCGGTAAATTATATGTCTGAGCCAAACCGCTATAACTTGAGAAAAAGACCAAGGACTGAAATTGAAGGTGCCATGGAGGACGAGATGCCAGGGAATGCAGCTCAAGCCAACGGGATGGTGGCGGCGTTGAACGCGTTAAAGGCTTCAGTGGAGGAGCTTCGTCGGAGTACAGCAGAAAGTCAGAAAGAAATTGCTCGACTTCGAGAAGAAATCCAGCCGGCAGAAGGCTTACAAGAACATAATGCAGTATTGCAGACAGCGCAAGGTGAGTCAAGCCAAATTATAGAAAGTGACCAAATTGCCGCGTCAGTAAGTGACTGACATGCGAAGCTGTATGACCTGCCAAACTTCACTGGGGATCCCGAGGAGTGGCCACTGTTTGTCGCTAATTTTAAGGATACGACTGAAATTTATAAATATAGTCATCGACAGAATTTAATTAGGCTACAGAAATGTTTGGTTGGTCCGGCAAGGGAAGCCGTTGCATCTTTACTAATATTTCCCAATGACGTGCCCAACGTAATAAATGAATTAGAGTTTAGGTTTGGCAGGCCAGATGTACTGGTGAAAGCTCAATTAGCCAAAGTGCAACAGTTTCCAGTTATCGTGGAGCACAAGCTCGACCTAGTTATTCAGTTTTCAACTCGAGTTCGTAACGTAGTCGCCTTTTTAAAGTCAGCCAATTGTCAGCAGCATTTGGCTAATACCACATTGCTAGAGCAAATGGTATCAAAATTACCGCACCAAAAACAGTTTGATTGGGCGAAATACGCAGCAACCATTAAGCCATACCCAACGGTAGAACATTTTTCGACGTGGCTTAGTGAGCTGGCCCGAATAGTATGTTTATTGCCGACAACAAGTGCACAGTCAACCAGAAGCAATGCTCTGTCAGCGAACCCTCGTCGCATAATGCACATAGACCGCGCAAAAGAGCCGCTGAAATGTTACAAATGCAGCAGAAATCACGCCATTTCGCAGTGTGAAGCATTCAAGACGTTAGGGGGTTCAAGAACGGTGGGAGTTAGTAAAAGCGAAGCAACTATGCTTCTCATGTTTGCGTAAGGGCCATTGCACACTTAAATGCCACTCGAAGAGACGATGCAGCGTAAATGGTTGCCAACGCTATCACAGTCAGTTACTCCATAGCGAGGTGCCAGCATCGCAAGCACTATGCCAGGTCAGTCCATCGAACGTCCCCGCTCAACCACTTTTAAATTGTTTAGCACACAGCACGAACCAGCAATTATTTAAAATGTTGCCCGTCAATATTTACGGGCCCGACGGGAAGCGGGAAATGGACAAGTACGTAAACAATGGATATGCCAGAAAACTGAGTGACACCGAAGTCAACGCGCCATACGAGCATGTGTGGTATTTACCGCACTTTGCAGTCCACAATCCACACAAACCTGAAAAGTTGCGAGTTGTTTTTGACGCGGCCGCCCAAGTAAATGATGTATCACTCAATACAGCGCTTTTGAAAGGGCCAGAGCAAGCCCAACCATTGGTACGAATACTTCTGCAATTTCGACAAGGAAAAGTCGGTGTCGCAGCTGACATACGCGAAATGTTTTCTCAAATTAAAATACGACAAATCGATCAACATGCACAGCGTTATTTGTGGCGGAATGCAGATACTAGCAAACCCATCGAGAAGTACGTAATGACGTCATTGATTTTTGGGGCGGTGTGTTCGCCTTGCATTGCCGAATACATTAAAAACAAAAATGCCAAGGAGTTTCAAGATCGCTTTCCTGATGCTGCAGCAATCATAGTAAACAAGCACTATGTCGACGACCTAGTGGTCAGCTTTGACAATACAGAACAAGCCATCAAGACCAGTCGCGAAATTATGGAAATCAATCTGGAAGCAGGGTTCGAACTACGCAATTTTATTTCTAATTGCTCGGAAGTAGAAGAAGAAATGAACAAATTATCACCATCTATTCGTGCAGCAGTCAGCATGGAACGCAATTCGATAGCAGATAAGGTACTCGGCTTATATTGGAACACAAACGAAGACACCTTCGAGTTTCACACGAAATTCCATCGTGTTCCGGAAGAGGTACTCAACGGGTCGCGAGCGCCAACGAAGCGGGAGCTGTTAAAAATCACTATGGCCGTGTTTGACCCTTTCGGTATGTTGGCAGATTTTCTCATATTTACTAAACTTTTAATTCAAGATACGTGGAGGCGTGAAATCGGATGGGACGAGGTATTGTCGGTGGAACTTAGCAACAAATGGCTTCCTTGGTGGCAAGAGTTTTTTAACGTCAAACGATTTAAAATGCCACGATGTTACTCGTCGCACATCTCCGAGGGTATCGCTGAGATACATATTTTTGTTGATGCAAGCCAGATTGCATTCGCAGCTGTTGGGTATGTTCGCGTAATTTACAGAGGTACGGCTAATGTTAGCTTCGTCATGGGCAAAACGCGCACTGCACCCATTAAACTGATGTCAGTCCCGAGGCTTGAGCTACAGGCAGCGGTGTTAGGCACTCGGCTATACAAACTCATTCGCGACTGCCACGAGTTCAAATTTGGGAGAGTAATTTTCTGGAGCGACTCGCAAACCGTCCTGCAATGGGTATACTCATCACAAAGGAAATACAAGGCATTTGTGGGTCACCGAATCGCCGAAATTCTCAGTGCAACATCTCCAGAACAGTGGCGATGGGTACCTACTTCGCAAAATTCCGCAGATGCCGCGACGCGCCCATCTAGCCCTTCAAAGTTTGACAACAACAGCCGATGGATAAAGGGTCCGGAGTTTTTAAAACACGACGAACAGCAGTGGCCCGCCATGACAATAAAGCCACCATCCGTCTTGCCAGAAGAGGTCAAGTCCGATCGCTTACTACATGCTCAGCCGAGAGAACCATTTATTGAGTTTACCAGATTCAGCTCGTATTCGAAGTTACAACGAACTATAGCTTGGGTGATCCGAGCGACCAGTCGGTTTCGATCGCAACGATTTACGGCGGGAGTACGTCGACCCCCGCATCTTACGATAGCAGATCTTGAGATGGCAGACGTGACAATATGTAGATTGGTGCAAGGAGAATGCTTCGCGGATGAAATTGCGGATTTGGCAGCTTCGCGTAAACTGGCGAAACAGAGTGCATTGTATAAGCTCTCACCGTACCTGGACCAAAGTGGTATATTGCGGTTAAGCGGTCGCATCGACGAAGCAGAATATTTGCCTCTGGCAGCACGACGCCCAATTTTGCTGCCACGAAGACACGTTGTTACAGCTCTAATCGTACGCCATTTCCACGAGAAGAATCATCACCAAAATTTCGCAATAACTATCAATGCTGTGAGACAAAAATATTGGATCCCGCATTTGAAGCCACTTCTCAGAGACATACAAAGAAAATGCCTTGCTTGTACGATCGACAAAGCCAAACCGTATCCGCCATTGATGGGTCAACTACCTAGTGACCGCGTCACTCCATTTGTACGCCCATTCTCTTATACTGGCGTCGATCTATTCGGCCCACTCAACGTCTCCATCGGTAGACGTCGTGAAAAGAGGTGGGGTGTAATTTTCACCTGCCTGACCGTCCGAGCCGCCCACATCGAGCTAGCCGGGAACTTATCAACTGACGCGTTCATCTTGTGCCTGCGAAACTTTATTAATCGCCGGGGCACACCAGTGAGAATACGTAGCGATAATGGCACCAATTTTATCGGCACACAAAAGGAGCTACAAGCTGCTGAACATCTGCTAGATACAGATCGTATACAAACTGAGGCCATGAAATACAAAATAGAGTGGATTTTCAATTGCCCTGCGAATCCTAGTGCAGGCGGCTGCTGGGAACGGCTAATAAGAATCATTAAAACGTTTTTAAACAGAACACTCCGAGAAGTTGCGCCAAAGGTAGACACGCTACAAAGCGTTCTCATTGAAGCAGAGAATATCATCAACTCACGCCCTTTAACCGATGTGCCAGTCTCAAGCGAGGAAGACGAACCAATAACGCCGAACCATTTTTTGATAGGTTGTGTCAACTCAACGCAGACGCCCCATCCTGTCGACGAGAAGATATGCTTGCGCAAACAGTGGAGGATTTCCCAGAATCTGAAAGATCGCCTGTGGAAGCGTTGGACGACAGAATACTTACCACAACTGTTGTGCCGTACAAAGTGGCAGGAAGAGGTTCCTCCTCTGCAAGTTGATGATTTGGTTATGTTGTGCGAACCAACGTTACCCCGCAGGCAATGGCAACGAGGACGTATTACGCGAGTATTTACAGCCAAAGACGGTCAAGTACGCGTTGCAGAGGTAAAGACGCCTAGTGGGCTCTTCCGCAGACCAGCATCCCGCCTTGCCAGGCTTATGATTGAGGGTGAATCCCAGGAGATTCACGGGGGGCGGGGTGTTAGTCACCCTGTTCCTAAATAAACTTAGCGACATATCGGGTGGCAACATTGTTTTGTGCCATATATCTACGAACAGATGAATTTCGGGTGAATGCTGAACGGATCGCCAAGTCAAGCAGACGTACCAAGAACACAATCAAGAAACAAGACAAACACATATAAAAGAAGTTCAGCATCGCCGCGCGACAAATATATTGTACCTTATTTTAAACGCTTTATTGTAATGTTTAATCTTTAATTGCGGAAAATAAACAGTTTTCTTAAATTCGCGCAAAATAGTTTTGTTCATTTGGCGACACAACAATGATACAATAACATGGTTGCAAACTGACACATAAGATGTGTTGTCATACCGTACAAAACAATACAGTAGAAAGAATTGTACGTAGTGAGGGTTATAATCCCTAAGTGCGGCTGCAGGCCGCCTACGCAGAAAGGTGTACTCTGCAAAATGTGTTCCGCCCCCTTTTCTCGGCAACACAGAAAGGAGAATTCTACGTAGTGAGGGTTATAATCCCTAAGTGCGGCCGCAGGCCGCCTATGCAGAAAGGTGTTCTCTGCAAAAGGTGTTCCGCCCCCTTTTTTCGGCAACACAGAAAGGAGAATCGTACGTAGTGAGGGTTATAATCCCTAAGTGCGGCCGAAGGCCGCCTACGCATAAAGGTGTTCTCTGCAAAAGGTGTGCAGCCCCCTTCTTTGGCAACACAGAAAGGAGAATTCTACGTAGTGAAGGTTACAATCCCTAAGTGCGGCCGAAGGCCGCCTACGCAGAAAGGTGTTCTCTGCAAAAGGTGTTGTTAATATATCGTTCAATATTTCGTTTAAAATGCCAGATTTCCTGCAAATACATTAGAATTTAAACAAGGAATTTCACTACTAGTTGCCTACTTTGCGTAGTTTTCTACTACCATTTTCGCAACAAGGCATGGTGAAATGAACTGAAGGTGGCGCATCCTCGAAACCGCTACTTTGGTTTTGCCGACTTTGACATTTATGGCAATACGTAAACAAACTTTTTGTTTAGAAACAAGTGCAAACGTATTGTGTACTTTCAAGTGAAAAATCGAAGTAATTCGTGCGTTTTGAAGTAAAAAACGTTTTATTTGTAATAAAAACTTTATAAAAATGTCGTGTCGTGTGTTGAATTGCAGCAACTGTAGGGGTAAAGCCCCCAAATGCAGTTTTTTTTTTGTTTCCCCGCGACGACGCCTTGGCCAGAAAGTGGGTCGAGTTCTGCCGGCAGGAGAAGCCATAAAATTTAGACACCAGCGTAATATGCATGAAGCACTTTACGGACCACTTTTAAACGAGACATGTTAAGTTGAAAACGTTGAAATACCACAAATTACAAACTAAAATCGGAGGTAAGCAAGCATCGACCACTTTCTGCAGGAAAGCATGCGCTGCGACAAGATATTATCACTTTTTCGGCACCTGCAATACAAACACAAAAATTCTAAATAGTTAATTAATAAGACCTATTCTTTTGAACACATTTCAAGAGTGGATGTATATTTTTTTTTAACGTAGTGCTTAATTTGCTATATTCAAAGATGGCTTGAGAAATTGGTGAATCGAGAAGAAACCACGTTTTCTCACTGCAAATTCACAACTGTCAACTCATTGTTCTTCCCCTTATTCTTTGTTTACCCGTTGCCATAAATGTCATTCTGCGGGAATGCGCAATCTTGTATTCTATCGTTCTTGGCAACAAGGGATTGCCTTCTTGCCCTTTATCTGTCCATCGTAAATGCAGCCTTTTGTAAGGGAGTGTCAAACCGCGGCTGTAAATAATTATCTAACCTTGTATTATTGAAGCATGATATGGGAGGTAGAGGGGGGTCTAATAGTTCCCTGTATGAAGTTTCAAAGCGCGCAACCTTATAGTTTTTAGGGAATTTGCTATTTATTTTAATCTGAACAAAATAACCTTATCGTATTTTCCTTTTAATCGTATTTTCTTTTGGTCTTACTTTCCACGCTTGGTTTAAGATGTGGCAACACAGTCCTGCTGTCATTTGCAAATATTCTGCATGTACTCTCATAATAATTAAACAACAATGAATTTTTCATAAAAAAGCTGTAATGTACTAAAAGTATTTATTTGTTTGGTCGCGCACACTCTAACTGCACATATATTGAGTGTAAATAACGTGTTTATTTAGTGGAAAGTGCATTAAATATTGTGAAATAGTGCCATATAAGTTTGTTAAATATACAAACTTTAACAACAAATTACTTAAAAACTATAAGGTTCCGCGCTTTTAAACTTTACATAGACAACCATTACCACCCCTTCTTTCCCCCTATTTTCCTCAATCCCGTACTCAGGGGTTACCATTCTAAAATTTTTACCTGTATTCATTGATTTAAATACCTGCAAATCCCAATTTTTGTCTTTTGAGAAGCTTTAGAAAAATAATTTCGGAAGGTACTGAAGTGGCGACCATAAGCATAGTAAAATAATATAAAGTGTGCCAGCTAGCAATGAGATTCTATTTCGGTACACTTATTTGGTAATTTATTATCATAATTTTTTCTTTCATTTGACTTTTATGTCAACCCTTTTGGGTGAGAACTTGTGAAGTTTTTTTGATTTGAGAAAAAAATAAAAAAAAAAACATGTCAAGAAATGCTTGCCGCTTGTGCAAAAGCACACAAAAAGTTGCGGTACTGATGTTTTCAGTCCCTCCGGATAAGACCTAAGCCGAAATCGGGCAGAGGTGCGCAACAAGACCCAAGGTCAATGCCAGAATTGAAAAAACGAAAATGACAAATTCAAATTTTCTTTGAAATAAGCGTACATCACTTTATATTACTTCACTAAGGGTACTCATCTATTCGCGCAAGTTTCATATTTGGGCAATTGGGCAACTTTGCGCAGTGTGTTTCATGAGGACAATTTTATATTCTGTGCAATTTCAGACATTTAATTATTTGACAATGCTTAAGTTAAAAAGTTGAACAATTGAAACTCGAATTTAAGAAAATTTTCAAGTCTTACGAAAAAGCGTTGAGCACAAATCAAAATGAAAGTAAACAAAATAGTTGATTGAGGGTTGCACATCACACTGCGCAAATTTGCGCGACAAAAATTTCCGCGCTAACTTGCCCTGTTCGTGCAAATAGCTTTCCATACAAATTTTGACATTTCATTTGCGAGGGTTTTAAATTGCACAGTTTGCCCAGTTTGCGAGAGTTCGGCACTTTTAAATGAGTACCCTTACTATGTTTATAAGCTATGTGAAACCGTTGTGGAAATTGCTGTTTAAAATCTGCCCAAATTTCCAAAGGGTTTTACAGTGTCAATATCATATCAATTAATATCATTTTGTAGAAGGTTGTTTGGCACTAAACGTTCCTACTAATAAATTAGCAATTTATTTGTGCAAATAACGGTAATTCTCTAGTATAGGGTAACAACCCCTAAAAAAAGGTCCGGAAAAGTCGGGAGGGGTACCAAACGACGCGTTTCGATCCCCCTATTAACAATCCGATGGGGAGGGCTAATATTATTAACCATTTAAAAGTTATGAACAAAAAACTTTTGTTAAATTTCGTTGTTTTGTATGGGCAATTACCCCGACAAAAATTCTCTTAATCACATGTTCTCACTTTTTAAACACTTAAAATATATAATCTAACTTAATTATTAAACAAACGCATAGTTTTATCAACCTAAGATAGATTATCTTGTTACTAAAAAGAAGTTGACAATCTTTGCGTACTGAAACGCGAGATTCCAAAAAAATCAATGTGCTGCCACTGTATTAGTATTTCGTAATAATTCACTTTTCCTTACATGGTGTGTGCAGTGTTCAATGCTTTCGGTATCTTCTTTCCTGCGGCGCTTTTTCCATAAAAATCAATACTTCGATAAATAAGGAAAATTTTACATAACAATCAATACTTCGATAAATAACGAAAATTAATTAATTAAAAATCGCGCGATTTTTTTATTAAAAATTTTCATCTGCGGCGCTTTTTCCATAAAAATCAATACTTCGATAAATAACTGTAAACCATAAAAGTAGCGCTGCCATGGTATAGCGAAATTTGCTATTATATTTTGGTTAGAATATTTTATTTAGGTGAAAGTAAAAAAAGAAGAAGTGTATAGTGTAAGCTGGGTGTAATAGCACAAACGAAATGTGAAATAAAGTGGCAACACCAGCGATTTGAGGTTATAATAAAAGTGAATAAATGATTTTTTTTTGCATAAAACAACAACCGGAGACGTTTTAATAGTGTTTTAAAAGTGGAAACTGGTGATTTAGTGCATTTTTGACGTAGTAATTGCTCATAGAAAACAACGAAATTTAACAAAAGTTTTTTGTTTATAACTTTTAAATGGTTGATAATATTAGCCCTCTCCCTCCAGATTGTTAATAGTGGGACCGAAACGCGTCGTTTGGTACCCGTCCCGACTCTTCCGTACCTTTTTTAGGGGTTGTTGCCCTATACTAGAGAATTACCCAAATAACTCATACCTTTTGCATAATATTAATAGAATGTATATTCTAAAGGTGCATAAATAGTGAAATTTCCACATTTAGAAAATTTACTATAGCAAAGAGTTTGGAGGCATACAAAAAAAGTGAAATCTTTAGCTATTGGTAAAATGATTTAGGAGTAGGGGCGGAGGGGAGGGGGCGTGGCTCGTCAAACCACCCCTAAACGAAAGAGGATGGACGCCGCTTTATGAAAAGTAACCCCTCATCCCCCTGCACCCCCTAAAGACCCCTTGGGAGCTGTTTGAAAACAGCGGAAATTTGATTTTTTTCCAAAACGATTATAGCCCTCACTACTCCTTTCTCTGTTGTCCAAGAAGAGGGGCTGAACCAGTGTTGCCGTTATAGACCTTTGGTGGCGAGATTTAGCTACCACACACTTTTTTTGGCTACATAAATTTAAAATTGCCCCTAGCGCTCTTTTTAGCACATTTTAGAATTTATTCATATTTGGCATGAAAAACTTGTATAGTTATGCTAAGTTTGATCTAAAATTGTTTGTTCATCTATGTAAAAGATGAATTTTTAAACTAAGAAAGACTGATATATATACATATATGTATTGTATGTTCCTTACGTTTTTATACTACTATAGTTTAAATTAGATAACTTTACGGCCCTTAGTATGTGTATGTTCTTGTGGTGTGATTGTACCAGCTGCTGGTGCGATTTCAAAAACTATTTGAAAATTTTATGATGCTGGTGTCGTGAGTGATGAAATTAGCTAAATTTTCTAAGTAAAAAGTATTTTGGCGGAAATTTCTTGCCCTATATGGGTCAAAGCCGTGTTTGTGGAAGATTAAGTTCACGATATTGCAGTTGTGAATTTAAAAAAAAACAATGTTTAACAAAATGGTAGAAAAATTATGAAATTTCGGCTCTAATCATTTCGATCTTTTCTCGACCTCATTTGTAAAGAAATAAATATTGTACCAGCACGCTCATAAGTTATATGTTTCGAGCCTGATGGTACAATCACTTGATGGAGCCAGCAAGTTGGTGTCGTATATTTCCCCTTTTATACAAAAAGGTTTTTGGTTGGATAAAATATTAGCTTTTTCCCAGACTTCATTGTTTTTCTATACCATTGCCTATTGAAAATGTTTGCGTGTATACTTATATATGTATATGTAAGTAAAAAATTTAGCTACCATTTTTGGCCACAACGACTTTTTTTTAGCTCTTTTTAGCTCTTTTTTTAACGGAATTTGGCTACCGCTAAAAATGGTTCGCGGCAACACTGGGCTGAACACCTTTTGCAGAGAGCACCTTTCTGCGTAGGCGGCCTTCATGATCCAACTACACAAGATCTGACAAGATGAAGCAAAAGAAAAAAGTTTTTTTCTGGTTGACGTTTGTAATTTCGGCGCCACGTTATTTTCTCTGAAAAGTAAACAAAGAATATTTTAATTTCATTTGCACTAAAAATTTATTGAAAATCGCCCAAAAATCACTGAAATAAACATAAAGAAAGAAGCAAAACAAAAATAGCAAACCTCAAAATTACGAACGTCACACATTTTTTTCTCAATTGCTATTACAAATGGTCGCTTCTCAACCAGTCAGATCTGTTCTAATTGGTTCATGGGCGGCCTTCGGCCGCACTTAGACTCACCTTAGACTACCCTCAGGCAGTAGAATCCTCCTTTCTGTGTTGCCAAAGAAGGGGGGCTAAACACCTTTTGCAGAGAATACCTTTCTGCGTAGGCGGCCTTCGGCCGCGCTTAGGGATAATAACTAAGTACAATTCTCCTTTCTATTCGGGCTATTGCGTCCAAAGGGGTGACCCGATCCAAAAAAAAATTGCACACACTTGTAGCCAAGGGTCTACCCATTATTTTAACATCCACTGTTGTAATTTTTGGTAACTAATTTATTTACAAATTGGGTTTGAAATATGCTTTTTGTAAAATTCGGAAATTAGCGTATATTTATCACTTCTATTTTCCTTAAAGCAGCCACTTCACCAATGCATTTTTATATTCCCCTTCACTTTAAACTTTATTCGACTTGTTACAACATAAAGTGGCGACTGTCCCCTTTCGAATGAGGGGGGTTTGGGGGGCCACGCTACTCCCCCTCCGCCTCCCACCCCAAAAACGATAGCCAATAACTAAACATTTCCCAGAGGGGCTGAACACCTTTTGCAGAGATAATTCGTGGACATTTTTTTTTTGACAGCTCACTTCGGAACCTTGCAAGAAATACCATATTTCCAACCGACATTATTAATAAATTAGTGCACAGATATAGTAAATTTTATTTTTGTAATAAAGCGTGAACTGTTGTCTACAAGTGTGTGTAAAAGGTTTTGGATTCGATTTGCGCATTTGGGCACAGCAACCCAAAATCGTTGTACAAATTCATAAAGAGTACCCCAAAAAAATTGTAAACGTTCAGTGTACATTGCACACAAAAGTCGATGTATCGAAAAAATACATCGATATATATCGGAAGGTCCAAAACATCGGTTTTGTTCGATGGATCGAATAAGTTGCGTTCCAGATGCTTCACGATTTGCAGGTTTTTACCGGAAGTCGTTCCAGGTGACCACCTCCCATAAGGTTTATTAATGGAGAAAACAGCTGTTCCTACAAATCGTGAACAGGGATGCCGTTTGGATCTAAATAGATCCAATTGGATACATTTTTAGACGAATTTTTGCGGGATACTTATTTTTTCCGATCAGTATAAATGTGGATACTTTTTTAAATAGGCTAAAATTTTATATTTTCTATACTTTTTTTCATTAAAAACTCGATTTTCATTAATGACGTTTTTTAAATGTTTTAAAAATCGCTAGTTAAGCGTGAAATTAGAGCATTTTATTTTTTGTGAACGAAGCAATGAACATATGAAGAGATCTTGCTTTAAGCAAGATCTTAATATATACATATATAAAGTAAATATATCTCTTTCATATCACATATTTTCATTTGTTAATTTAAAAAGAAAGAAGATCTCAATGTAGTTTAAATACACTGTTTAAAAAACAAAATTTGATTTATTTAGGGAAATTTTTATGAATTTTACTGAAAATACTTTAAATACACTCTGGTATTAAGAGCCAGTTTTTCAGTGCACGGCCGTGGTTTACACTAAGTTTAAACGCCCGATCTGGCTGGTTTAAACTAAGATCAGCCAATCAAATGCCAGTCAGCTGTTCAATTTAAACTCAGTTTACTTAATCTAAGTTTAAACTGGCACTGAAAAACCGGACCTAAGAGAGGTAACTATTTTCCTCTTTTAATGTGTGCAAATTGGCACACCGCGTAATAAAATTAAACACTGCCTGTTTACTTTAACATACCAAATTTGTCTCAGAGAGCAAAACAACACATAAAATGTTTAAAATAGAGTAAATGTAAGCCCCTAATGTTTATTATTTGTAGGAAATGTATTTTTAGTTTAAAATTTTTTGGCAACTTTAAACATTTCATGTGTATATTTTAAAGATCTCAAGTTCAAAATCAAATTCTGAACATCTTATACGTATGTATATTTATACAGATTCCTGTTGAAAAATAGATACTTCTCACTAGCAGTTTTACACACAATTCTTAGAGTGTACAGGTACAAATGTAACATATTAATTACTATTTATTACACTTACTTTACAAAATACTTATGCATACAAAATATTATTGATAAATTGAAATAACAAGTGTTTGATTTTATGAAAAATAAAAATATATATACACGTTTTCCAGGTCCTTAGGATGGGTTAAATTTTTCTTGAAAATGTTTGGTTTTCTTACAAATTATGAGATGGATACGTAAAAAAGAAAAATGGATACATTTGGATACATTTTTGGCTTGGTCGGTGATACATTTTCTTGGGACGGCGCGGCAACACTGAGCGTGAATATCGTGAAGCATCTGGAACGCAACTATAGCAAAAATCCATGGTGTAAAGCTGAAATTAGTCGAGAACGCAGAACGTATACTTAAACGCAGTCTGTATACGCAGAATTTTGTCGATTACTGGAGCCCTCAGTGTTGCTTACACCACTGTTGCCACTCATCAATGCCTTTTTATAAACTTACCCTTTCAACTATAATTTTTCGTGCTATAATAGATTTTAGCTAAATATAAACTACTTAGTTTTCAACAAAATCCTTATTCAATAGTAAATTTCAAATGCTAACGCTGCATACAATGTTTTTAAAAGTAGTATATATGAGGCGTGTGTAGAAATAGTGCCTTTAATTACGAGGAAGTTGTATAAGTTACCATGGTACAATAAGGATCTAAAACGACTCAAAAATCGTAAAAATAGGCTTTTTAAAAGATTTAGGGCAACTAGGTCCCAATCTGTGTTCGTCAGTTATCAGTACTGCCTTAGGAGCTTTAATGCCTTGGACAAGATTCTCTATAATAAGTTCATTAGTAAAAGTGAAGCAGACATTAAAAACAACCCTAAAGCATTTTGGAGGTTTGTAAAATCTAAGAACGCTAAGTCGAGTGTGCCGTCCTCAGTCTTTTTGAATGACAAGGAGGCCAACACACCTGCTGACGTAGCCAATCTATTCGCAGAATTTTTCTCCTCCAATTATGTCTCGGATTCTAATGTTGCTTCTGAACGGTACCCTCTTTCAGATTCTGCCCTTAACTTAGGCGCACTGCATATTTCCGAAAGTGATGTAGAAGTAGCCATCTGCTCCATAAAGCACTCTTTTAAATTGGATTCTGATGGCCTCTCAGGTGCTATGCTCAAACGGTGCCCATCGCTTGTTCAGCCATTAACAATATTGTTCAATAAATCTCTTTCGTCTGGCTACTTTATTGACGACTGGAAAAAAGCTTTCATTACACCAATCTACAAAAGTGGGAACAAAAACGACGTTTCGAATTATAGGCCTATTTCCAAACTGGGCACTGTCCCAAAAGTTTTGGAATCAGTTGTCAAACAGAAGCTCAACTTCGCAGTGAAAAGTTTAATTTGCCCTTACCAGCACGGGTTTGTTAGTGGGAGGTCAACTGTCTCCAACCTTGCTACATTCATGGAGGACTGTGTCGCTGCGATGCAGTCAGGTCTACAAGTGGACGCTGTGTACACAGACTTTTCGAAGGCGTTCGATAGAGTTTCGCATAAAGTCTTAATTAACAAGTTATCGCGATTGGGTTTTCACTCAACTTTTCTGGAATGGATTAATTCCTATCTGTCCGATAGGTGTTGTACAGTTGCTTTTGATAACATACTCTCCACTCCCTTTGTAGCTACGTCGGGTGTTCCCCAAGGCAGTATCTTGGGCCCTCTTTTATTTGTCTTATTCATAAATGATATTGGATCATGCTTCCAGTCTTCTAAGTATTTATTATATGCTGACGATCTAAAGGTTTACTCAGTAATCAGAACCTCACAAGACTCTCTTTTGCTGCAAGCTGAGCTTAATAACCTGCATTCTTGGTGCTCTCTTAATTCCTTATCTTTAAATGTTAGTAAATGTTCCTACTCCACTTTCACCAGAAAGCTTCTTACCGTTCAAACTAATTACAATATTGGGGGCCATGAACTTAGTTATGTCGCAGAGGTTAAAGACTTAGGGATTTACTTCGACTCAAAATTAACCTTCGCAACCCATATTAACTACGTAGTTTCCAAAGCTTATGCAATGCTAGCATTCGTACGTCGTAATGGTCAGTTGTTTAAGGATCCCTATACTCTGAAGCTTCTTTATGTCACGTTAGTGAGATCTAGGCTTGAGTATGCGTCTTTCATTTGGCGTCCCTATCAGGCTGTCTATATAAACCGGATTGAGAAGATTCAAAAAGTTTTTATTAAATTTGCCTTGCGTTCTCTAAAATTTTCTGAGCCTATACCTCCGTATACTTCCCGTTGTCAACTTATTAACTTAAGTTCGTTAAATACTAGGCGTTCTTTCCTAGCAGCCTCTTTTGTGGCCAAAATATTGGAGGGCACAGTCGATTGTCCTAATCTTTTGGATAAGTTAGCATTAAACGTCCCGTCTCATAATTTGCGTCGTGTTTCTTTATTCTACCTGGGATTTCCTAAATCTAACTATGTAAAATTCTCGCCTTTGTTCAGAACCCTTTCTGAGCTAAATGAGCTCTCTGAATATGACCCGTCTCTCTCATTTGGAACAGTTCGTTTTGTCCTACTTAATTATTTTAGGTAGTATATAAGCTCTCTTGTTTTATAGTCAGTAAGGATTTAATCCATTTGATTAAATAAATAAATAATAATAATAAATATTAAAAAAAAATTTTGAATAGGAACTTATAACCTTTTTACCATCTGTAAAACTGACGAAGTGGCAACCATCTAAAGAAGGAGAAATCAGCTGACACGGAAAAATCTAAATTCCGCAGATTTCTGCGCTACGGGCTACAACTAGAGAAAAATTCTGCGGTGTTGAGTTTTCATTTACATGGCGCTTTGGTTAGACAGATCGTGTCAGCTGACTCGGTTTTACGTACCGGTAGGTTTACGTTCTTGACTAATTTCAGCTTAATGAACTGTATTCTATCGTTCTTGGCAAAAATCCATGTTTTCGATATTTTTTCTGCATACCTACTTCCAATATTTACATTAATTGTGGTAAACAAACGGTAGGTCGTCAAGGTTTTACCAAATTCAATTTAGTTTTTTTTTTCTTGATAATACTTCTAGCCTCTGATAAGCAATATAAATTCATAAAAATCAGTCATGTCGAAGAATAATAAAAGGGCAGCAAGCTCCAGCTCTGAGGAATTGGACAGCGAAGAGGAGGACAGATTAAAGGATCTAAAAGAACGTGATGAATTTGCAAAGCGCCTGAAGCAGCGGGATGAAGGAAACGTGCGCAAGGTACTTGAATCCAGCGCTAGCCGAAAAGCCATTGAGGAGGCAACCAAGCGGTTAAAGCTCGAACATGAAGATCGGGACAAAATTCTACCACAGCTTCGAGTGCAGTCTCGTCGAAAGTATCTTGAGAAACGGAAGGAGGATAAAGTAGCTGAACTAGAGGCAGATATTGTGGATGATGAATACTTATTCGATGAGAAAATGTAAGTATTCAAAGTGAATTTGAATCAATATTCTTATTTACATAACGGATACTCACACTTGTCTGGTTATCTGGTTAAAAAAAATGTGATTCTGTAGTGTACTGAATAAAAAATGTAATCACATAACTAGATAACCATGCAGATGTACATAAACACCCACATATAATTAAACATATCGATTTAGTTTAACCACTCGGGAAAGAGAGGAACGGGAGTACAAAAAACAATTGCTACAAATTGCGAAAGAGCATGAAAAGGCGCGGGAGCTGGAGCGAATTCAGAGGTACCATATTCCGCAAAACTTAAAAAAGGGTGAAAAAGGTAAATATCAACAGATTTTGTGTTTTTTATTACTTAAAACTACTGATTTTCACTAAATCTGTACATAATATTTTAAGAGGAATATGTCGAAGTGGATGAATTGGAAAAACAGCCACACTCAGAGCAAAAAAAATGGGAAGTTGAGCAGCTAGCATCCGCGAGATTTCAATTTGGGTCCAAGGATGCAAAAATAAAAGAAGAGTATGAACTCTTGCTGGAAGATCAAATTGAGTTCATACAAGCGCTTACTATGGACGGTTCTAAAGATAGTTCTTCAAAGAAAGATGATATATCTGAAGCTGAACGGAAACGAATGACAATAGAAGAAACGCAAAAATCTCTTCCTGTATACCCTTTTAAAGAGGACTTAATAGAGGCTGTGAGAAAGCATCAGGTATAAAATAATTTTTATCAAACTTAAGAAAAGCAATCGTTTTAATTTACTTTTTATATTTAGATTTTAATAATTGAGGGAGAAACTGGGTCTGGGAAAACAACGCAAATCCCTCAATACTTGGTGGAAGCTGGCTTTACAAAAGATAAAAAGAAAATTGGGTGCACTCAGCCTAGACGTGTTGCTGCTATGTCCGTAGCTGCACGTGTCGCTGAAGAAATGGGCGTAAAGCTCGGAAATGAAGTTGGATACAGTATTCGTTTCGAAGATTGTTCTTCAGGTATAAATTTATAACACTGCTGATTTGTGGCTTGCTTGCTAAAGCTTATAATTATCCTTTCAGAACGTACAGTACTAAAGTACATGACTGATGGTACATTACACAGAGAGTTTCTTTCGGAACCTGATCTTGCATCCTATAGCGTTATGATCATTGACGAAGCTCATGAGCGTACTTTGCATACAGACATATTGTTTGGTTTAGTAAAAGACATAGCGCGTTTTCGACCAGAACTAAAACTTCTTATATCCAGTGCAACATTAGATGCTGAAAAGTTTTCAAAGTTTTTCGACGATGCGCCGATATTTCGCATACCTGGCCGTAGATATCCGGTAAGTAATAAAAAATCCTAATTGCAGATTAGTTTCTGTATCCATATAAACAATATTTTTTGTACTACAAATTATTTTAAAGGTCAACATATTCTATACGAAAGCTCCTGAAGCAGATTATATCGATGCGTGTTGCGTTTCGGTTTTACAAATACATGCCACACAACCTCTTGGAGATGTATTAGTCTTTCTAACAGGTCAAGATGAGATAGAAACCTGTCAAGAAGTTTTGCAAGATCGCGTAAAACGGCTTGGCTCAAAGATACGTGAACTAGTTATAATACCTGTATACGCAAATCTACCCAGTGACATGCAGGCGAAAATTTTTGAACCAACGCCGCCAAATGCCAGGAAAGTAGTATTGGCAACTAATATAGCGGAAACTTCACTAACAATTGACAACATTATCTATGTGATCGATCCGGGATTTGCAAAGCAAAATAATTTTAATTCCCGCACTGGCATGGAATCATTGATGGTCGTACCAATTTCTAAAGCGTCGGCGAATCAGCGAGCTGGACGTGCTGGGCGCACCGCTCCTGGCAAATGCTTTCGTCTTTATACAGCTTGGGCTTATAAGCATGAATTGGAAGATAACACTGTGCCTGAAATTCAGCGCATAAATCTTGGAAATGCGGTGCTAATGCTAAAGGCACTCGGTATAAATGATCTGATACACTTTGACTTCTTAGACCCTCCTCCACATGAAACGCTGGTTTTAGCCTTGGAACAGCTCTACGCACTGGGTGCTTTAAATCATCATGGCGAACTGACGAAATTGGGTAGACGAATGGCAGAGTTTCCAGTGGATCCCATGATGGGGAAAATGCTATTGGCGAGCGAGAAGTAATTAGTAAACGTAAAGGCTTTACAAATATTTTTAAAATACTGTATTTTTAGGTATAAGTGCTCGGAAGAATTGGTGTCCATAGCTGCAATGTTATCTGTAAACAGCGCGATTTTCTACCGACCAAAAGACAAAATTATTCATGCAGATACTGCTCGAAAGAATTTCGACCACATGCATGGTGATCATCTAAGTCTGCTGCAGGTCTACAATCAATGGGTTGATACCGATTATAGCACACAATGGTGTTACGAGAATTTCATTCAGTATCGCTCCATGAAACGAGCTCGCGATGTTCGTGAACAATTGGTGGGTTTGATGCAACGTGTTGAAATCGATATAGTTTCCTGCTTGCCTGAGACAGTAAATGTAAGAAAAGCCATAACAGCTGGATACTTCTATCATGTTGCAAAATTGTCTAAAAATGGCAATTATAAAACCGTAAAACACAATCAAACTGTAATGATTCATCCAAATTCGTCGCTTTTTGAAGAACTGCCAAGATGGGTGCTGTACCATGAATTAGTGTTTACAACGAAAGAGTATATGCGTCAGGTGATCGAAATCGATAGTAAGTGGCTGTTGGAAGTGGCGCCGCATTACTATAAAGCAAAGGAACTTGAAGATTCGACGAATAAGAAGATGCCCAAAGTTACAGGCCGTGCAATAATGACGGATTAAAAATACGATTTCTATAAAAAAATATATAAGCCAAAAAAAAGCTGCACAAACCCAGCTGAAGAAATTTTACTTAAACTACAGCAAATAGCAGCAAGGGATAATCGCTAATCTAGGCGCACAACCACCGGACATCGAAGGGGCGGAGCTTCATCTGCCCTGGGACACTAGAACCACACTAGCCGGACAACCCTAACGTCTTTGTCCCTGTGGACCGACCCTATTGAGGCTGCACGCTACTTAGGGCTGCCGTTAGTGGGACTTGACGACAACGACAGAGATATTAACTGATGTGGGCGGGGCTGATCCATTAGTCTATCAAATGTGGCAAGAACGTTGCATAATCTAAAGGGCAGCACTGTGAATTACCACAGACCTTCTACAAAGCCAAAGGCTGTCTTCTTTAATACAATAACCGCTTTTAAGGTCGAGCGTTGAGTACTATTTCCTGCCAGTCAATTCCAACGGTATCATGAATCCTGGGCAATGGATAGCTTTCCTTCTTCTTCACATAACTTAGTTTTCGGTAGCCCACGAAGAACCACATTTGGCCATCCTTCGGGATTCGTACGATAAGTCGAAAATAAAAATGTCGAAACAGCAATGTCGAAATTCAAAAATTAAAAAAAAAACATTACAAGGTAAATTCATTCTCTCAATTCGTCGGCTATAATTTTTTTCTGACGTTTGCCAACATTTTAAAATCATATAAAATTGAAAATAAAAAATTAAATTGTTCACAATTGTTGTGTGAGTTTGAGTTTTGAATTTTAAAATTATATTGTTGGCAAACGTCAGACTGCCTCTCAATGGGTTTACCTTGTTATGTTTTTATCATGGAGTGGTTAATCACGTGTATCTTTCGAACTAATTGAACAATAAAAAAGAAATTAAAAATGCGTGCCAAGTCTTGCATTTCCAATAATAACGATAAATGTGTATGTTCCAGGCAATAATTTAAAATATTTGTGAAACTTATCGTTTTGCGCTAAAATACAACAATGTGTGTAAAATTCGTTGTCATTGCTTCTGTTTTGAATATCATATTCGTGCCTGCCGGTGGAAAAAATAGGTAAATTTGCATTTATTTTCAAGAAAACATATCAGTTAAAATATATTTCTTTCCAGAGCGACATACGGACAAGTAAGATGATAAATTTGTATGATGAATATCGCGGAAAAACTTTTGTATCAAAATTTCTATTCTAATTTGCATTTGAATTATGATATCAACAGGGATGATTTGGGGCGTATTTTTTGAAGACAATTTTCTTATAAATATTGAGATTGTTGATTTATTTTAGAATTAAAAAAGGTAGTTTATATTAAAAAATATATTTACACTAGCAGTATGTAAATTACTTTTATTCCGAATTGAAACGATTTTAATGAATATTCATGGTTACCATTAATAGTAGTATGACAGTTAGATCTAAATGCATATTTGACAAGAAAGATAGAGCGCCGTCCTGGCGGCGATGACATATCTGTACAAAAAGTAATAAAAGTCGAATTGGATGTTGAAAGAAAATGTGAGAACAGCAAATTTTCTTAATAATACATTTTTCGATAAGGAACGTGTTTTGATTGTGCTAATTTGTAATAGCCTTATTCATAAACAATAAAGTAGCTTAAAAAAGGCCTATAAATTGAAAAATGTTTGTAAACGGCAATTTAAAAAGCTTTTTAAAATTTTTATTTTTTATTAATAAGGAAATACGAAATAAGGCGATTTTTGCGGAAGTGGGTATTAGTGAATTTCAGTGCATTTAAAGTTTCTGAGGTTTCGTTTACCTTTAGATCAGAATTGTCAAAATTGAGAAATTCAAAGTAGCGATACAATAATCATAGAAAAGAAGATTGCGCCCTGCTGTGATGATGAGTAAATTTACCACAATGAGGAAGAATATAACAAGTGAAAAAATTTTATTTTTACAAATTTAGTGAGCAGTAACGCGTTTCAATAACGATATTTCAGACAAATCGTTAATGAACAACTATTTTTCCTTCCCGTCTGCTTTGGTTTTGGCAAAAAAGTTGATAAGCTCCTGACGGCGATCAAGTCATTTCAACCATAAAATAATATTATTTGCAAGAACCATTCACTAAAATATTAACTAACTTTTTATTATTTATTAATTCCTTTTTGATATTCAGCAATAACAAGATGGAAAAAAATTATAAACGAAAATTAGTAATATTTTTATGAATGTAGCTATAAAAGTTCACAGAGGAAACGCCGGAAAACAATGTATTGGCAACAACATAAAATTTATGGCAATTTAGATGTCAACAGAATAAAAACTACGATAAAAAAGCATGAAAGAAGTGTGCGAGAAACGGTCAACAAAATTTCTTATAAAATATTTTGATTTTTGCTGGGTGTAAATGAAAACTCAATGAGTATTAAGGAAAAGAAAAATTTCAAAATAATAAACAGAAAAAGAGATGGGTGCACAAAAACTTTAGTTAAATGTTTTTCCCAAATTCTTAAAAAGTAAGCAAATCAATTTTTTTAATGTTACTTTACATCTATTTTCTTTTTTATGAATAAGGTCATAAGCATATACCGTTTTTATAAATAAATCGTATAGCAATATGCTATATATTTATTTATATACTTTTTGGCTGGCGAAATATGTAATTTTTCAACTTAATAGAAAAGCGTATTTAATCACATTACTTTTTTTTTAATATTGAATGGCGCAACACAACAACTCTTTTTGTTGCACGAAACCCTTGAACACGTGGCTGTTATCTATTTCTTCTGTTTCGACATTTCGGTATTTTGCATTTCTTTCATTTTGACGTCATTCGCATTGTCAGATTTTTGAAATTCGTTTTGGTTCGACATTCTGGTATTTCATAATTCTTTCATTCTCATGTCATCCATCTTCCATTTCTTACCTTCCATTGCCGTTCACATCGTCGAACGTGCCTGTCAGACACTGCCGCCATCATGCTTTTCAGTTTGGCATGCACGTCCGCTGTTAGAAAGAGAATAGACAAAAAGGGGCATAGGATTCCATACTTGTAAGTATATACGATGCTTGATAGTATCTGAAAAACTAATTAATAATCCCTGATATTTTGCTTTTTTTGACGAAAAAAATTTAAATAATTCAAATTTTAACAGAGGAATAATAAAAAATTAGGATTTTTCTCTAAATTTTTTTATTTGGTATGAACTGCCTGTTTTGTTTTACAAAAAAGGAAGATACCAATGAAGTGGTGAAAATGCGCAAGGAGTTTTTGTATGAAATATGAGCAGTGTAGTATCGTGACTGAGAAGGGCTATTGAAATAAACGTTTACCAGGCGTGTATGGTGAAAGACGTTTATTTCTAAAATAGGATACATTTTACATTTCTTGGAATTTTGTACACTCAACTCATACTCATGATTCAATAATAGGTTCATTTGACACTCCCTTAGCTGCCTTACAAAAGCTTTGCACACACACACGAACCCACAAACAGTGCTTTGCTAAGGGAGCCGATTTTAGGAGCGTTCCTTATCTCCCAGAAATAGTCAGAAAAAGTCCGAAGTAGTCAGATTTAGTCCAAAAAGCGTTCCTTAACTCGGAAATGACAGCAAAAATGAGAGAGCAAAAGTCAGTGAGAGCGACTCTCATCAGTCCGAAGTAGTCAGATTTAGTCAGAAGAATTTTTTCTGGCAAAATCCTGAAAAGTGTCAAACTCAACTGAATTTAAATTAACGGAAATTAAAGAATACGCAAAAAGTGAGAATAATCTAAAAAGTAAAAGAAATGAATTGAAATTGGAAGGAGGCAAAAAATAATTGATATAGCAAGTGTTTATTGTGCTTGTGCTTGTGTGAATGTGTTTTGTACATACATTTCTGTTCTTATTTGACGATAGTTTTGTTGTTGCCATTCTTTGGACAAAAAATTTGGTTTTTTGCGTTCCTTTACTTTTCCTGTTACTCTCTTTTAGTGAGCGCATTTTGCTTACGCTCTGGCATTTTGACACTTTTCAGATTTTAGTCCAAAAAGATAAGGAATGAACCTTTTGTCAAGAGGGAGCGAGAAAACTGCTTTTTGAGCAAACCTTTTATTATTGAATCATGTGTACAAAACACATTCACACAAGCACAAGCACATAAACACTTACTATATCAATTATTTTTTGCCTCCTTCCGATCTCAATTCAGTTTTTTTTTTTACTTTTTAGATTATTCTCACTTTTTGCGTATTCTTTAATTTCCGTTAATTTAAATTCAGTTGAGTTTGACACTTTTCAAGATTTTGCCAGCAAAAATTCTGACTAAATCAGACTACTTCGGACTGATGAGAGTCACTCTCACTGAGTGTTGCTCTCTCATTTTTGCTGTCATTTCCGAGTTAAGGAACGCTTTTTGGACTAAATCTGACTCATGATGCAATAATACAAGGTGTTATCAGTTGGCAACTTCTCGCTCTTATTCCGCCATATTGACTGCCTTAGCTGAAACAGTGTTACTTCTTTAACAATTCTTTGCCTAATAATATAGTTGCATTTTTTTTTTTTCTAAGTATACACAATTTGTTTTCTCAAAAAGGTATTATATCTTATTTTATTTAATTTCATTGCGAATATACTATAAAAAAGCAAATTTTGTTTAGAAGAAAATATGAAATTTTATATTTTTCCCCCAAATGGGGATTCATTTCTACCCGTTTTTTTTCTTATTCTACTGAGCTAAGGCAGTGTCAAATCGAGCTGTCACAACTGATACCACCTTGTATTATTGCATCATGAATCTAACTACTTCGGCCTTTTTCTGACTATTTCTGGGAGATAAGGAACGCTCCTAATACAAGGTTCGATAAACTGACAGCTGTCTCTCTCGCACCGCTCCCTTAGCAGTGGCACCGTGTTGCTTCTTTGCAAATGTACATGGAAACAGTGTAGCTTTGGTGTGAAATAAAAGTAAAAGCTTTTGTGCAATATGTTTATTTGCATATGCATATGAAGCATGTTTACCTGATGAAAACATAAGCATTGGATGTTTACATCAATCGCATAGTAGTCTTATTTTAATTTTGAGTCATTTTGCAGTTTTTATACGACTAAATAGCATATAAATTACGTAATTCACGTAGATATATCAATATTACGTCCAACATTTCGTTTAAAATGCCAGATTTCCTGCAAATACATTAGAATTAACGAAAGGAACTTCACTACTAATTGCCTACTTTGCGTACTTTTCTACTACCATTTTCGAAACAAGGGATTGCATTCTTGCCCTTTCTCTGTCCTTCGTAAGTGCAACCTTTTGTAAGGGAGTGTCAAACCGCAGCTGTCAATAATTATATAACCTTGTATTATTGAATCATGTCTCCTACTTACCGCAGTTTGCGCCCTTCTTGTTTAACTTCCACGTAGGGATGCAAACGATGCATCGATGTTTCTGAAACATCGATAACATCGGCCAAAAAACCGATGTTTACCATCGATATTTGAAAATTACTCAACATCGTAAAATTGGCGATATATCGATGTCAATTTTAACGATGTTTTAAACATCGACTTTAGTTTCGGTTCAAAATTGCCATTGCGTTCACATCTTTATGTTATATTCTTTGGGCTCTGTCACACGGTCAGTATTTATTGACGTGATCCAAGTATCGCGATATTTATTGACGTGATCCATCGCAAGATTTCTAAAAATTTTGAAATCTGGATCGCGGATCGCAATACCGTCAATAAATATTGAACGTGTAGCACTTTCAAAACGCGATCTATACATTTCTTCAGTACATCTTTTACTCTCATAATGTAAACATCGGCTCTGCCTTCACTCTCGGGGCTTAAAAGCTTTCAAAACAAATTGAACAAGTCTTAAAATAATTGTGGAATGCGTTATCTGTAAATTATACGTACAAAATAAAAATATTTTCTTGCAAATACTGACGCGATAAATATTGAACATGTAGCATTCGTGCGCGATCCATCAATCCATCAATATGGATCGCGATCCAAATATCGTGATAATTACTGACCGTGGGACAGACCCCTTTGGGTAAGTGTATTATGGGTGATGGCAGCCCTGCACTTAATAAAAGCAATTGGCAATGTTGAACATAGGCGATTTCCATCACGATCACTGTATTTCAGGATTTGCAGGTTTTACAGGTAAAGCGGTTTTCGCCATTAATAAACCTTATGGAAGGTGGCGTATGTTAACCGCTTCCTGTAAAAACCTGCAAATCATGAAGTACCTGCAACATACTTATTAAAAAGAGAAACATCGGAATATATCGATGTATCGATAGTTTTAGGGCGATTTTTTTCGGCATCGATGTTAGTGTTTACGATACATCGAAATATCGATGTATCGATGTTGGCACTGAAAATTTGCATTCCTACTTCCACGACACTACTCACGGTGGAGAGAATACAGAAGGTGGCGCCGATGGCGATACCGCTAATCGGTTCCCAGTGAATTTGACAGAATCAGCTGTTTTGCTGACGTGATGTGCTGAGTCAATACTTTTCAAGTATCCAATACTCTCGATACTCGGTACCGGACCATTTATAATATTATAGATAGGTCAAAAATATGGATAAAATGGTGATGGGGAGACTCGCCTAACTGGTTACAGAATATGTATAGTTATGAAAGTTTTTTCTAAACTTAAATGCATATATTGGCGAAGGTTTAATGTAAAGAATCAGTATCGGGTACCGATAAGGAAGTATTGGGTACTGAAACCTTGTTTAAGTATTGGGTACAGGCAATTCAGAACATCACTAGACAGCAGTTTTATTTGTCGCTCTCAGTTGTCAGCTCTATGGTGACGTCACGCCAAAATTACTCTCACGAATTCTGCTGCAATCGGCGCAATCTTGTATTCTATCATTTGGGGTGTTCACAGTTCGTTTCAAATTGTGTCTGAAAATTTAGACGTCTACATTTGGAGACATCTTTAGCATCAAACTGTGAGCACCCCTTTCTAGCAGCCGTCGCAAAATCGTCTCAAAACTTTGCTGGTGTTGCCAGACATTTCTTCTTAGCGTGCATTTATTATATGTAGCCTTCCGATTTTGTTTCTGAAAAATTGTAATTACTTAACTTAACCTTCAGAAGACACACTGGGGTGTAAGACACCCCAGTGCAAAGCCTATTTTTGATAAACTTTTTCGTTATGTCAATAAAAGCTAACCATGCAATTATATGATCTTGTACCTTTGAAAAATTCAATAAGACACACTTCTTTTTTTTAGATTATTCTCATTTTTTGTGTATTCTTTAATTTCCGTTAATTTAGATTTAGTTGAGTTTGACACTTTTCAGAATTTTGCCAGAAAAAATTCTTCTGACTAAATCAGAATACATCGGACTGATGAGAGTCACTCTCACTGGGTGTTGCTCTCTCATTTTAGCTGTTATTTCCGAGTTAAGGAACGCTTTTTGGACTAAATCTGACTAGTTCGGACTTTTTCTGACTATTTCTGGGAGATAAGGAACGCTCCTATTCTTGAACACTACTGACATTCAATCATTACTTTTGACGAATACGAAAGAGAGGCGCAAAGTGTCATGAACCAAAAATACAAGATCACGTAAGAACGCGACGTTGTATTTTGTAAATGGTTTTGAGAAAAAAGTTTGCGAAAGCGGGTTCGTCAGCTGAGCGTTTGTTTACATCACAAGCACCACTATTTTACACTTTTATTCAAGTAAAGAAGAGTTAATTCAACATGACAACACATTTTAAAGCATTTTGTTGCATCATTTTACCTAAATTGTGCGTTTAAAGTGGCTGACAATAATTTTGGCTAATTTTGGTTTTCGTTGTTTTCTTTGCTTTGTTTACTTTTCCCTCGTTTTCAAGTGAAACAAGATGGCGTAGAACCCGTTAAAAAAATCGACTTTTTTCACTCTTGTTATTACGTGATCTTGAATCTCGTTCATGGCAAAGTGTGGTAAGTTTACAAAGGGAGATAAAAATGACATGCTAAAACTACCAGTGTTGAACATTGTTACAAGTATTTTTTACTAAATGATTATCAGCGATGTGCATTTATTACACCCCCACCCCGTGAATCACCCTGATTTACCACCTTCGATATCGAGAACAGCAAGTTTAGAAGTTGGTCGGCGAAGGACTCCAGTCTTCGTCCTGACGGCCCGCTTTACTTCACCATCAGAACCTGTATATACTCGTACCACCAAACCACGGCACCACTGACGTCGTGGCACATCGGCATCGCAGATGAAAACAAGGCCACCTTCCTGCAATGGCTTTGTTTTTTCACACCATTTAACTCGACGGGTTAGGGTGGGCAGATATTCAAGTATCCAACGTTTCCATAATTACTGTCGCGCGTTTTACCACTGCTTGCGCAATGTACAAGTCTTCTCTTCCACCTCGCTCAACGTCGGTGTTTTAGCAGTATTGCTGGTTCCTAATAGGAAATGGTTTGGTGTGAGCGGCTCCTCCTGGTCAGCCGACATTGCCATGTGCGTTAAAGGACGGGAATTAACGATGTTTTCTGCCTCGATGATGGCGCTTTGTAAAGTTTGATCGCACGCTTCACGCATCTGACCATTCGCTTCGAATGCCACCTTCCGAAGGATTATTTGGGCAATCAAACATCCACTCGACCCCTTTATTTGCTAGTTCACTTTGCACCCTCTCACAGTCGAAAACATCCTCGAAACGCTTAGCTATTTGGTCAGCGCCAACGAATTCTCACCGGGGTACCGCGACGGTTGATAAAATTCCTTATTGCCAAAATGCATGAGTCGGTCGACAAGTCGTGCGCTACTTCTAAGTGTATGGCGCGCACTGCTAAACATGTTAAGAGCGCTACCCATCGTTTTTCAGTGCTCCGGCCAATTGTGACCTTCAGCTGACCGAAGTAGTCAACACCAGTGTAAGTAAACGGTCTGACAAACGGCGTCAATCGGTCGGCTGGAAGCGGTGCCATAATTGGCGTAACTGATTTAGAACGCGCCAACTTACATATCTGGCAATTTGCGATCACGCCTCGTAGAACCTTTCTCAGCTTAGTAACACAAATTTTTTGTCTTATTTCACCGATGGTTGCTTCAGTGTTTTGGTGCTTCATACGCTGATGGTAATAGGCGACAATGAGTGTAGTAACTCGATGGCGTGTCGGCATAATAATCGGATGAATCGCTTCAAACGGAAGATGACTTGCGGCTTCTAATCTTCCACCTACTCGCATGACTTCATCACCATCCAAAAACGGCAAAAGATCTCGAATCGTGCTATCATTAGGCAGCATCTGTTTCTCGGCAGGCTGTGTATTTCTGAAGCGTAGAAGGCGGCTTGAGCTTGACGGCATAGTAGCTTCTCTGCCGAACCTAGCTCACAACTATTTATACCAAAATTTTCATTTGCATATAATCTTCGGCGTGCCCGGTTCGTAAATCTAAATATCCACGCAGTAGGCCTTTTCAATTTAAGATACGACGAAAAATGATAAAATCGCTAAAAATAGCTAAATGTATGGAGCTTGCGGCAATCACTTCAGCCATCTCTGTCTGATCGTTGAGTACACCAGTCGCTTGAGGCCATAAATTTTCTGTCTGCCTTAGAAACGAAGGCCCTGTAAACCAACGTGCAGACTGGGCTAAGTCTATGTCTTGATTCCGCCGAGTTGCTTCATCTGCAACATTTTCGCGAGTGGAAATCCGTTGCTGCCCTTGTGGGCGCTCTTTTTTTTGCGCATACGAAAGCAGTTCTGATACCATCGCTCGTTGTGTATCTCCAATAGCACACAGCGGCATTTGCCACCTAGCTGGCATCTACAAAGGTGTGCAGCTGTAGCTGCTTTGTGTCATAGCCGGGAAAATAGTGACGTCCAATTCGAACTTGTGCTGCCCTTCTTACCTCACAATGCCATCTTCTCCATGAGTGGCTTATATCTTCAGGAAGCTATGTATCCCAGTCAACTTGTCGACGCCACACTTCGCGTGATAATAGTTTAGCTCCAATCGTAATCTGACATAAAAATCCCAAAGGATCAAATATTGACATAACATAACTGAGCAACTCTCTTTTTGTGGGCGATCGACATCCCTGAATAACTTCTTTATCAACACGCGGAAACTTTAGTTCGTACCTGAATGTGTCATCTTGCGGTTGCCAAATCAGACCCAGCACTTTTCCTGATACTAAATTAGATGCACCAAAGTGGCTGCTCTTAAAAGCGTCGTCACCATTTTCTCGAAGCGCCCTGGCTACGTCGGGTAAATTTGACATCAAACCACGCATCTGAAGCCCAGCAGTTTTGTGAATATCACGTACCTGTTTAGCAACTCGAATCGCCTCCTCGACTGACACAAAACTCAACAAAATCGTCAACATAATGGTGCTTGAGTATAGCTTCTATCGCACGTGGAAAAGATTCCACATATTGCAGCGCGTTAAAGGTTTTAACGTATTGCGCGATGCAAGGCGAGCACGCAGCCCCAAAGGTCATGACCTGCATCTCGTAAACATCGGGTTCACGCTTGTCGTCGAACCTCCACAAAAACCTTTGCGAGCACCTATCTTCAGGCCGAACCAAAACTTGATGGAACATATCTTTTATGTCGCCACAAACTGCAACCTCTCCCATGAGAAAATTAAAGAGAATATTTACCAAAAGCTGATAGTCTTGTGGGCCTTTTAGCAAACAGGAATTTAGAGAGATGCCATCGATACATGCAGCTGCGTCGAACACCAGACGTATTTTACCTGGTTGGTTGGGGTTTACGACAGCGAAATGAGGCAGATACCATAACCTTGGATGAGCCGTGTTAACCTCCGCATATGTAACATTTCGAGCGTAGTTGCTGCTGATGTACCTTTGCATAATACTTGTGTAGGCGACGGTAAAGGTTGCATCTTTCTTCATCTTTCGCTCTATTCCGAATATTCTTCTTTTGGCCATTTCGTAACTATCTGACAATTCAACATCGTCACTACTCCATAAAAGTCCCGTTTGGTACCTACCATTCATTCGCGTTATCGCATGCCTTCGGCTCGTATATCTGCTTCTCCTTTCACGGGTGGCGCAGCTCTCACTCCAAAATTTTCAATATCAAAATGACGCTGAATTAAGTCGTGCAGATGTTGATCGTAAACCTTCCCAACATGCAGACACATTGCCACCGGTGAGCTATCTTCGCCTATTGGTCCGAAAACCACCCATCCTAATTCTGTATTAGCTGCGAAGGGACCCCGGTGGGAGAGCTGAATGGATTCAGAGGGCATTCCTAGGTGACAATTATCTAACCCTATTAATAGCTTAGGCGTCGCATTTGTGTAAGGCCTAGGTATGTTCGGAAGATTTTGAGAGATTTTCATTAAGTCCCAACTGCTAAGACATTAGTTGCGTTCGACAAGACACAAATTTTTAATAGTTTTTCCAAATTTTTACTGGATGGCGTTCGATAACGACAAAAAATTATCCAACACACAAAAATTGAGAGAGCAAGCGTTCATTTTGATGCAAGAGGAGCGTTCATTTTGTACTGGCAAAAATTTACTCAGCAAAAATTATCCAACACGAAAACATATGATCACAAAACATGGTTGCAATTTTTGTAAACAAACAAAATTGCATTTTTCGACTTTTGGTATTTATATGCTTTCTGGCTGCCTGCTATGTGACTTTATGATAGCGCCAACTAGTTTTTACTTCTAGAAATGTTCCTGGCGAACATTGAACGTTCACTTTCCTTTTTTCTTCCATGGAAACAACATGAATTTCAGTTTGTTTATAAATAAAACATAAACAAAGTCAGCTGGTGTGTCTCCTTCTTCCGGTTTTAGCAAGTGATGGCTAATTACCTGTTCGTTTACTTTTTTGCATTTTCTTCTCTTTGGGAGAGAATTATCGCTTATTCATTTTGATTGTTGGCTGGTGTTGGCAAATTTTGTTATCGAACGCAACTTTTGTGTTGGCAAGTTGATATTGGAAACAGCAAAAACACGGCGTAAACTATGATTCTTACTTAAGCCTTTCCCACTAATTCTAAAGTTTACTACCCTCGCTGATTCTTGTGTGGGTCTACCACCAAACCATTGAATATTAAGTTCGCGTTGTTCACCTTGTATGCCTAACCCATTAACGATATCCTTATCTACCATCGTTATGGAAGAGCCTTCATCAAGCATGGCAAACGTATTAATTTGTTTTCTTTGACCATAAATAGTTACAGGAACCACGCGAAACAGAAGTTTTTCAGAATTGCTTGATGATAGTGTGCAATTCAGAACAGGTTGCACGATGCTTGACGAACCTTCAGTACGCATGACCGGCTGCACAGTACCGGCGACAGATTTGTTATTGTATTCATGCAACAATTTGTTGTGCCACCTTTTACAGCCTTCAATTGAGCAGGCTACACGATTGCGACACTCGCGTGCTGAGTGACCATTCCTGAGGCAAGCAAAGCAGAGGCGATGTCGTTTGACTTCCGCCCATCTCTCTGATACGTGGCATGCGAGAAACTTTTCACAAGTGTAAATTTTGTGTAAGCCCCGGCAAATAACACAGTTGGCTGTAGTTTGACACTTCATGTTTTCTTTGTTACTATTTTCGACCAATTGCTAAAGTCAGCTACGGTAGGATAAGGCTTTATCGTTGAAGAATATTTTGCCCAATCCATTTTCCTACTCATTGGAAGCTTACCGATTAACTCGTCTAAAAGAGTAGGATTTGCTAAATGTTGGAAACCATTTACTGACTAAGAACGTAGCCAGATTTTCAGTTTTCGAAGCAAATGGTATCAATTTGTCAATAGCAGCCTCAGAAATTGGAGCGATATCTTTTATTTGACGTAATTGGCTGCGGATTAATAATTCCGGTCGCCCAAACCGAAGCTAAAGTTGCTCCATCACTGCGCTGACATTGTCGGGATGTATAAGAAGAGACTTCACCACTTCTCTTGCTTCACCTCGCAAACTCTTTAACAAACGTTGGTTATTCTCTAGGTTAGTGTAGCCATAGGCTGTGATAGATTGATAAAAAAACATTCAACCACTAAGTTCTGGCAGATCTTGGATTTTTCGAGGCACTGAAAACCCAGCGGCCATGTTTGGCAATTGGTATGGTGGAATTCCGTTCAGATATGAACTTTGGCAAGTTGTTGTTGTCGTTGTTTGACCAGTCGACGCGTTTAAAAAGCTATTATTTGCATAATGTGAGAGGGGAGGGCGTGAATTTATAGTAGGGGGAGTCTGTATACCCGAAAAGATATTGCTTAGTGAAGCATATGGAGAAAATCGTAAATGTTCTACGCCATTTTGTATATTGCCCGAAAAATCTGTCATGGCAATGTGTACCGCTGGGAGCAGTTAAGCGAACAGTGGCGTCGCAGTTTTGAGTTCTGCCAACGACGCTGCTGGACGTCGGCAAAGAAAAAGTACCGTTGAGGCGCAAGGCTTCTTCAAATGATGCGCGCTGGTTGTTACTTTCCCTAAGCTGCACTCATGAACCAAAAAGACAAGATCACGCGGGCAGGAGAGTAGCCCGTTAGAATCGCATTAAGGAAAAAAGTTGAACGATTTTGACATTAGCCGTTTGTTTACTTTTTTTCGTTATTTACAATTTGGTGGTGGCTTTTTACTGCAATATTCTTCATTTTCGCTTGTGACAATGTGTGTACACATAAGATAAAGAATAATTTAACACAACGGCATGATTTTTAGAAGAATTTGCATAATAAAAATGATTTTTCATGCGTTCAACAATTTCGCGGTTTTCTCCGTTCTCTTCGTTGTTTACTTCTTACAACAAAGATGGCGTCGAGATTTCGGCAGCTAGAAAATAACTTTTTTCGTTCTTTCCTTCCCGCGTGATCTTGGGTCTTTCGTTCATAAGCTGCACTTGCGTGTCGCGTAGTTGGGACTCCAACGTATTTAATTTTTCAAGCAAAAAACTCAGCTGTTGATTGTCAATAAGTTTTACTTGCGAGGAGGATGCATGTTCGATATTTCCAGATAAGGCGGCATTCATGATAACAGGAGCATTGATGGCGGCTGACATGGAGTTTGCGCCGACTACACCCATGCTTATGGTGGTGCTAACGCGTGCAGTGGTGGCCGTGGTGGCGGTGGTGGTTATTATTTTGGAGGCTGATGCACTAATTGTGCTGGCTACTTCAGTGACACCAGGAGTCGATACAACGTTTCCATTCGAGGCAGGATTTTGACCGTTTTTTCAAATGTTGGATGAAGAACTCGTTGCTGGCGTTGTGATTTGCTGGGCTAAGCGTGGCCTTCTTCTCGGGGGTGTTCTTAGCATTCATTTTGGTCGTTTCTTGCTGCTACATTCCTTTTCGCTCCGGTAACATACAATTAAAAAGCACCAGTAACGGTTTGCTGCATTAAAAGACAAAGCAAATTGCGGCTGGCGGCGGCAGCGCTGTTACAAAAGGTCCGCTAGCTGCGGTTCCCTTAGTCTCAAAATTGCTCGCTGGCTGCGACCGAAGTGCGAAATAAAAAATTGTAGTATCGTAACTGAGAATTGAAATCAACGTGTACTAGGCGTATATGGTGAAAGACGTTTACGGACGTTTATTTCTAAAATAGAAGGATACATTTTACATTTCTTTGAATTTTGTACACTCAACTCCTACTTACCGCAGTTCGCGCCCTTCTTGTTAAACTTCCACCATGATTCAATAATACAAGGTTCGATCTAACAAGTTGGAGAATCTGTCGCAAACTGGTTACAGAATATGCCTACAAAAATGATATCGTCCGATTCAGCTAGAACAAAAATGCTTAAAATAAGTATATACATCTTTCATTTGAATCAGTATTAAAAGCTCTATGGGCTCCTACATTCGGGTTTTGATAGGCGAGTCTCCCTTGAACCGTTTTTTCCATATTTTTGGCCTATGTGTGCTTTTATTCGAAACCTAAATGTTTCGGTACCGAGTATCGAGAGTACTGGAAACTTCAAAGCATTGACTCAGCACATCACTACTGCTGTCAACTCGGCTGTGACGTCAGCAAAACAGCTGATTCTGTCAAATTCACTGAGAGCCGATTAGCGGTATTGCCATCGGCGCCACCTTCTGTATTCTCTCCACTGTGTGGGAAATCCCTCGAGGTTTCAAGGATAATCTTAACAATTGGTGTCAGAAGTGGGATTGTTAAATAAATCCCAGAGGAAAAACTACTGAAAATGGCAAAAATTCAGGATCTAAAAATTGAGGAACTCAAGCAGGAGTTGGAGAAGCGAAATTTAGCAGCCTCCGGAAGAAAAGTGGAATTACTATCGCGGCTGCGAGAGGCTATGGAAAAGGAAGGTATCGACGTTGACAAATACGACTTCCATCGTGAAGACGACGTGACATCAACGAAGGACGAACAGAAGGATGAGGCTGCTTGTTCGTCGAAGGATGTGCAGCAGACATCCGGGAAGGTTGAAGAACAGCAAAAGGCTCCTAGTTCATCAACAGTTATGGACATGAACACATTATTAGCCGCCATGTCCCATTTGTCATCACAGCTGTCGTTCCAGCTGGAAGCACAGAAAACGCACATGTCATCGCAGCTGGAAGCAAAGAAAATGTACATGCCAACGCAGCTAGATGAAAAGATTACTTAGCTAGAGAAGAATTTATTCAAAGATAACACGGAACTCAGAGAGAGACAGGATAAAATCGAGGAGCGGCAAGACAAAATCGAACAGCTAATTAAGGAGAAAGTTGAGGCTAAGGTAGAAGAATTGGAAGGTCGTCTCCGAGATATGCAGTTGAATCGTCAAGCTACTTCGACGAGCGCGCCCAAGGCAAAGACTCTATCCTATGACGGCACGATTCCTTTCCAAGTCTTTAAGCTCAAGTTCGAAAAGACGGCTACAGCAAACAACTGGAGCATGGAGGATAAATCCGCTGCACTGCTCGTTGCATTGAAAGGACCTGCAGCGGAAATCTTGCAGACTATTCCTGATTGTGAAAGGAACAGTTACGATGCGTTAATGGGTGCAGTGGAAAGGCGTTATGGTAGCGAGCACAGGAGACAGATTTACCAGATGGAGGTGGATAATCGCTGCCAGAAATCCAACGAGACTCTACAGGAATTCGCCTCCGAGATTGAAAGGTTGGCTCATTTGGCAATTGGAGATGCATCTGGTGAGCACCTCGAAAGAGTAAAAATCCAGAGGTTCATCAACGGAATGCGGGACGTGTATACCAAGCGAGAGACGTACGCGAATCCAAAGCCAACATTTGCTGAAACTGTCTCGTATGGCGGCGGTCCTAAGTAAACCAGCCTACAAAGCCCATCGAGTGGAAGTGGAAACACCGGACGAGACAAATGAAATGCTGAAGAAGCTAAACCAATTGCTGGGCGAGAAAAGGCATGGATCTGGCAAATGTTTTAAATGTGGAAATCCAGGCCACTTCGCCCGCTATTGCAGTGCAAGTTCCAATGGGCTCAACAACACAGCAGGACGCAAACGCAGGGCTGAGGGAGACGAATCCAACTCCAATCAGTTGTTAAACTAAAACGAGCCAGCAGGAAGGGCTGCGTGCTGGCTCCAGAAGTTAAAGGGCCCATAATCTCCGTCTCACAAATTGGCCGGAATGCGAGCATCGTCACTATTGGTGGATGTGTGAATGGGAAGGAGCGAGTGCTGACAGTGGATACTGGAGCATCACATTCCATTATTCGACCTGATGTGACTACTTTTTATGTGAAGCCACTACCTGGAGCAAAGCTGCAGACTGCAACTGGTGAGCGAACCCAAGTGTTAGGGGAAGTACTATGCGAGGTAATAATCGACGGGTTGGCCTCGTACACGAAGTTTATAGTGGCAGACATTGTGGATGAAGTCATAATCGGCGTGGATTTCCTACTTGGGCGAGGCATGAAGATTGACCTCAGGGAATGATCCTAACTTATGGCGACAGGAAAGTGCCACTTAGAGTTGGTTACGACAACCAGTGCTTCAGCAGACGGTTGGTCGTAGAGGAAGTGCCGAAGATTCCACCATAAACGGAAAGGTCCGTATAGGATTGACAAACAGCTGAAGGACGCAGTGCATCGAATCCAGACAATGGGGAGACCGAGGACCAAGATGAAAGTGGTCCACTTGGAAATACTTGCAGCGGTTGGAGCGACAAGTGTGTCTGATCGGTACGATCAGACTTAGGTGGAGGGCAGTGTGGCGAATACTGCGGCAACGCGATGCGAACAACGAGAAATAGGCAGAATATTCGAGGAATGACGTAGAATGTTCCACAAAGAGAAACGTCGAGTTGGATGAACACTGCGAACAGAGAGAGAAAGAGAATGAGCGATGAACTTCAGAACGTTCTAGAGTTGCCATGAGTGCGAGCGCAGGTATATAAGAGCCACGACACAGCGGAGTTGAGTGAGCTACAACTCAGCAAGCTACAAGTAAAATGAGCAGATAAGTGAGTTGCGAATAAGCAAGCTATAAGTTTAATTGTGTTAACAAGTTTAGTAAAGCGTTGTTATTGCTTTAACAAGTATTGTAAAGTGTTTTTACTGTATTAGCGAGTATTGTAAATTGTTTGTTGTACAATACAGTTAATGGTACTACAATTTGGTCATCGTTAGCATCTATTTAACAATCCAGAGATACGAACCGAAAGATATTTGGGAAATCCCTCGAGGTTTCAAGGATAATCGTAACAATACACTGTGCAGCGAACAGGTGGCGCCGTCAGTGGTACCGCTACTTTGGTTTTGCCGATTTTGACAGTTGTGGTAACTTGTAAACAAACCTTTGTTTACAAATCAGCGAAAGAGAAATTTTATTATATGTGAAAAATCAGTTGAAATTGTGTTAATTTGCAATTTGTGAGTGATTTTTGAGTTGAAGTCTGCGTAAAAACTAATAAAATGAAGTGCTGTGTGTTAAATTGCGACAGCCGTCAAGATGCAAGATGCGTAGATGCAAGTGTAGCGCTGGGACGAATCGCTGCATTTTGTTTACATAGGGCACGGCAAAGCCGTTCCCGGAATGTTTCTTTATTATTACATTAACAGCATTTCCTCACAATGATTTTGCTTCTGCTCCAAGCAGCCTCCATTAGCAAGTTAACTAATCAATCCCGCGGAGATGCTGCCGCAGTCTTAATTGCAAAGCAATGGAGTGGACTAAAACGTTTGCTGAAGCAGCCTCAATTGCAAAGCAATGGAGTGCACTAAAATGTTACCTAGATTAGGTGAAAAATGCAATATTTTCGCGTTTAGCAAAATTAAAACACGTTTTTCGCTGTAAAGTGAACTGTTTTGGAAGTTTTAACTCGTTTTTCTTTTCGCTCTATTCTTTGTTTACTTGTGGTACACAAATGTCAACGCCCAGGACGGCGCATTCTTGTATTCTATCATTCTTGCTGCAGAAACACACATTCAATCGCTAAGAAATCACTATGAAGAGGTAGAAGACGGTGTAAACAAAACCGAATAACGTCAAAAACGCTACGAAAAATCGATTACAAATACAACCATGGCTGATTAGGTGATCTGTAGTCGTTGGGTCATGTTGTGCCGTCCCAATAAACACCAAAAAAAAACATTTCTCCAACCTTGGAAAAATTCATAGTTCTCAAGTTGATATCCAACATCATTCTCCAACTCATCTCTATGTCCCCTTTCAACACGTCAATTCTTGAAAGCAATTTTTATCGCATTATCTTTTGTGTTTTACCTTTGCTTCCACACGCGTCAGGTTTTAATGAATTCAAGTCCGTGGATCTTTAAATGGCAAGCAACGAAAAGATCAAAAGAGAACAAGAAAACTTGAAACGAATTGACGGTACGGAGGTATCTGTACTCCTCCCCTCTCTTCCCACCTCCTTCACCAACGAACGAGCAGACTTGAAAGCAAGACTTGACGTGTCTGAAAGGGGACTAACCGACCAGATACGTAAAAAGTGATAGAGAAACGAATATTTAATTATCAAGTGAAAAACTAAAGCTATATAAAGAGGAAAATTACCAACAAAAAGTAAATAATCTTCAAAACATCCTCAAATAATCTTGAAAGAAAATAAACGCCAAGTGAATCAAGTGGTAAAATTACTGTCGGACTGTGTACTGTAAAGTGAATTATTGTAATATGGTTTTGCTTAACTACATAATACAAGGAGTAATAAAATTAAAAATTAATATTTAAATTCATCTTTGTATGTCGTTTCAATCAATTTCAATTTCAGTATTTCAATGATATGTTTGAGACCAATTCGAGAATTACATTGGACTTCAAGTTGAGAACTAGCATTTTCTCAACTTGAGAAACAGTCCTTTTTTCATACAAAGAAAAATGCCCTTTTTGTTGAGAACGCTATGATCCTCCACTTGAGGTACTGTTGAGAAACAACGTTGGAGATTTGAGAAATACCTGTTCTCAACTTACCGCCCTATTCCCACACCACTGACAAAACTCAGCGGCTGACTATTGCCTTTACTACTGCGCCTAATACTATGCCGCGAATTTATTTTAAGCTGTCGGATGACAATTGTCAGTTTTATTGTTATGACCTACTGAGGGCCTGTGCCAATTGATAGAAAAGTTCTATGGTGGAAAAACTTTTTACTATGGTGAGAAAATTTTACATTTCTGCTGTGCCAATTCGTAACTTTTTACTGCTGGAAATTTTTGACAGTTGCTTTGATGCATAAGAAGACTATCGAGTTTGCTATTTATAAAATGCAGCAATTATATAGAAAATATTTGCCTTTGATGATTTCAATTCTTCTGGAACTGAAATCCATGCATTTATTAGACCTTTTAGCAGTAATATTAGAAATAAATATTATAGTTAAAAAAACTAAAAACACGCTTTTATTACAAAAAGAACTAAAAAGTATAAAATAATTTGTAGATATAGCGATTCCGTTTAAGAAGAATAGGAAGTTCCCTAACCTGATTTAATTTAACTGTTTTAAGTTAGCTAAAAATATGATTAAAGTGATTGATCCGTAGTTATAGTCAAAATAAAGTGCACTGTAAAGTTAGTTGCAGCTTTTTGGCATAACTTTCAATGGGGTGTCTGTAAAAAAACTGCAACAAACTTTACAGTGCACTTTATTTTGACTATAACTACTGATCAATCACTTTAATCATATTTTTAGCTAACTTAAAACAGTTAAATTAAATCAGGTTAGGGAACTTCCTATTCTTCTTAAACGGAATCGCTATATCTACAAATTATTTTATACTTTTTAGTTCTTTTTGTAATAAAAGCGTGTTTTTAGTTTTTTTAACTATAATATTATTTTCTACTTTTTAGTCTTTTGAAATCTTGCAGTTAATATTATACTAAATTTGACTTAACAAACAAAATTTTCAATATATTTCAATTTAAATAGATAATACACCTATTCTGAATATAAACCAAATTTTGAGCACAGATGCCGAATTTTTAATTATATAGACTCACGCGCCACATAACTGCCAAAATTTTTTGTGTAGTTATTTCTTTTCATGTAAGCAATATGCATTCTAAATGTGAACTTAATCGGATCATAAATACGGGTTTTCCAAATATCTCGACTCCTGCGCCA
>NW_023458557.1:66591836-66605782 GCF_013731165.1 Rhagoletis pomonella
GGATCATAAATACGGGTTTTCCAAATATCTCGACTCCTGCGCCACCTATCGGCAAAATTTTTTTCGGATTAATTTCTTTTCATATACGTAATAAATGTTCTAAATACGAACCAAATCAGACCATAAATGCGGGTTTTACAAATATCTCGACTCCTGCGCCACCTAGCGGATTAAAACATCTTTTAAATTGTATTGTCCTCGAGTTCTGAGCTAAGTTTGAAGTTTCAAGTCTGTAGCTCATCGGGAAGTTTGTTAAATATTGACTGCAAAGTTCCAGGACATACATACATACATACATACATACATACATACAAGTGAAGTTAAATAAAAGCTTGTAAAAACAAGTCAAAACCGTCTGGTAAGTGTGTTCACAAAAATGTTTAAAACCGTGTACAATTGTTTCCAATAAAAACATATGTCGTTTTAGGGTATTATGTACATGCAACAAGACGTTTATTCCAAAATACTAAGCAGCATTATGAACGGCGATAACAAGACTACAAAAATGTATCTTAGGTTGTCCTCTGCTTCGTTTCGAAAAATTGTAACTCACATTCCCAAAAAGCGCCACGGATGGTCAGTGGAGTACGAAGTCACTTGCTTAATAAAGTCTTCAAATTATTTATATTCTTACTCACTTCCACCCTTCGTTGCTGTTGGCGTTCTTTGAACTGAACCAAACATCCTTGTCAATGCGCTTTTCCAGAAGGATTCTGCATTCTGAACTGCTCCCTGTAAAATAGTATTTTTAATTAAACAAATACATAACGCCTTTTCATATGTAAATCTGAAATTAAATCTTACAAGTTATATAGCTTTTCTATATTTTTTTTGCCGGCGGGACCATGTTCTTTTATTTCCACTCGCTTTTGTTTTCTTTAATTTATGTGTATACGTGCGTTGTTCGTTCTTCTTCTTGATAATGCTTGCTGTCAAATTTTTCACTAGCCCTGCCGTATCAAACATTTTTATTCACCTCATAGCTGTCAAAAATTTACTATCCAGAGAACTTTTCTATCAATTGGCACAGGCCCTGAGTAAGTGACAACGGCGAAACAATGTTTATATTGTGTTTTAGGCGCAGTAATTGTGATAATAGTCATATGATGAATTTTGTCACTGTTGTGGGAATAGGGCGGTTAACCTCAAGTTGAGCTCAAACCTAAATGTTTATTGGGAATTGGTATAAATTGTAGTGCAGGGACCAAAGATATCGATTGAAAAGTCGACTTCTGGACTATTGTACTACATTCCAAACAACTTCTCTCATCTCGTGTGAATATTTTCCTGCAAGTTCGACTCGAATTTTATTATACATTTTATCAAAGGTAATTAATTGCATTGCTTTTTAGGTAAAAACACAATAATACAAGACTAAGCAACGACTTAAAGAATTTTTGAGCTTTTAATGCGTAGTAAGGCAGATAAGCGAACTTGACATAACCTAGAAAATTGTGAAATTACCGAAAATGGTTTTATTGTATTGAGACCATAAAATGTACATATTCACAGGTGAAATACACTGATTAAATGGCTGCACAGTTTTTCAACCGTATCGGACAGTTGGGTCTTGGTGTCGCTGTCCTTGGAGGAGTGGTGAATTCGGCATTATATAATGTTGACGGTGGTCACCGGGCTGTCATCTTTGATCGCTTCACAGGTGTTCAACAAGAGGTAGTTGGCGAGGGTACACATTTCTTCATTCCATGGGTACAACGGCCCATCATATATGACATCCGATCCCAGCCAAGAAATGTCCCCGTCATAACTGGCAGTAAAGATTTGCAGAATGTCAACATTACATTGCGTATTCTCTATCGTCCGATTCCGGACCAATTGCCGAAAATTTATACAATTCTTGGCCAAGATTATGATGAAAGGGTTTTACCATCCATTGCACCTGAAGTTCTCAAAGCTGTGGTTGCACAGTTCGATGCCGGTGAATTGATTACCCAGCGTGAGGTAAGATAGCTGCCCATTGATACGTTTCGTAGATAATTAGAAGTTGTATGTACTTGCAGATGGTGTCCCAACGTGTATCAGAAGAATTAACTGAACGCGCAAAACAGTTTGGCTTTATACTTGATGACATTTCTCTCACACACTTGACCTTTGGCCGGGAATTCACTCTGGCTGTCGAAATGAAACAAGTTGCACAACAAGAAGCAGAGAAAGCACGTTTTGTGGTAGAAAAAGCTGAACAACAGAAATTGGCTTCCATAATTTCCGCTGAAGGAGATGCCTCTGCTGCAGGTCTTTTGGCTAAAGCATTTGGAGAAGCTGGTGATGGTTTGGTAGAGCTGCGTCGTATCGAAGCAGCTGAAGATATTGCCTACCAACTTTCTAGATCCCGAGGCGTCGCCTACTTGCCTGGAGGACAGAATACTCTTCTCAACTTGCCATCTTTGGCGCAGTAAACGAAATTTCTACTTGGTTTTAATTAGCATTAAATAATATACGGTTACTTGTTTGTTTTTACATTATCTAAAAGTCAAAGCGTGGTTGTCCCGCTTTAGAGCAATAATAATAAGTGAAAGGTATTTCCAAGTTTTGTTATGTGGAAATTCAACAATTGTTTATTTTTTTGATTCGGGGAATCAATTAAACAGGAAAGTATTAAAAATAACATCCAGCACCAGTTTCAAGGACAACTTGTTCCCACGACAGTCGGGTCTACGTAACCGGAACGAACCAGATTTATATCTGGCCAAGGACTGTCACTCCAGCAACACTCCCCAAAAAGTCTTTGGGGAATTTGTATGCTGCTACAACAACAACAACAACAACAACTTCTTTAAAACATCTTAGTTTTTATATATACAGTGAAACCTCACGGACACTATTAGACGGACATCTCCCTTGGGCGGACATTTTTTCCTATACCAAGTTTTAAGGATAAATTTCGGAACAAATTACTCTCTCTTAAGCGGACACTCTTGGCCGGACGCGGACTGTTATTTTGCATAAAATTGACACAAAAACCTCTATTGAGCGGACGCGAACCTCTTATCAACGGACATTCAGATTTATTTTCATGGGAAATCAAACAAAATCCTCCGTTGAGCGGACGCGAACTCCTCATAGGCGGACTACTAAATGGAAAAGATGGACTTCCAGCATAAAATGTGACTTTAATGCACACATTTAGTTTGGTTTGCGCAGTGGTTTAGGTTCGTTATTGGAATTATCAGAAACCCTTGGCGAATCCAATTCCAATTCTGATGAATTTATAACAATAGATAATAATAAATACATGGACCGAAAATTTAGATTTCTGGTTGGATTTTGTTACTGATAGCAACATGAAAACTCTTGATGAAAAAGGTACTGACACTGAAAAAAATTAAAAATAAAACTTACGTCAATCGACAATTTCCCAGTTTTTTATGTAATAAATCCATGGTTTTATGTAGTTTATACATTGAAATGTCATCTTTATTTTTATTTTGTTATTACTTAACATGTACTTCCGCACATAAATGAAATATGCACTTTTGAAAAAATACATGCAAATTTTTGTTTGAACGATGTAATATCAATATCTTTTATTCAAATAAGAAATAGTGACTATTCAATTATTTAAAACATTAAAAAGTTCTAAAATAAGCTTTCCTTCCATTGAGCGGACACCTCTCTTGGGCGGACAAAAAATGACTGACGGTGAGTGTCCGCCCAAGTGAGGTTTACACCATTTATAACTCAAGAACGGCTGGACCGATTTTTATGATATATGTTTTTTGGATTTGTCTACCTTCCGAATAGCGCTGATGTCACGGTTGAAGAGATTTATTTGGCCGATTCCATGAATTACAGTGCCACCACCGATTATTTGGAAGTTTTTTTATGGGTTGATTTCAGTGTTGGGCGTAATTCAATTAATTTTTCAATTATCTCGTTAATTGATTAAAAAAGTAATTGCAATTAAATAAAGCTTTTAGTTGTGCATTGCAATTAAATTATTTGCAATTAAAATTTTAATTGCAATTAAATTTGTAATTGCGCATTGCAATTAATATAATTGCAATTACTTTTTTTAATTGTTCTATGAAACAATTAAAAATAACAATTTACCTAATAAAAAATACCGAAATTCTACATACACACTCTCATTGCGAGAGTCGTGTCGAATGTAAGTCGTTTTTCGAGAATCGAATCGTATCGAAAATTCCACTCATTGCCTAAAATTTCCACTCGACTAGTGTATTAAAATGGAAAAACTTGGGAGCTCTGTATAGTTTTCGACGATTTTGGTCATTTACTTATTTCATTACGACAATAGACAATGCTACTGTTGTCGAGTCGTACAATTTAGCCTAATTTACGACTTACGCAATGAGGCTGACAGTATTTTTTATATAAAAGAATGGTTTAGGTATATAAGAAAATAATGGACATAAGAAACAGTACCACCGAGTGCTGGGGGTTTGCCTTCCAGCACTATCATGAATTAACTCCTCACCTCAACTTACTTTACCACTACCTTAACTCATCACACCTCACCTAAACTCACCACTTCTTAATTTGGGAACTATTTCGGAATTTTATAAATTCTCCGGACTAAATCAGGATGTTCAAGACCCATTCGGGATTCTCGAAACCATTTTGTAATTATCGGGACTTTTAATGATTCTCGGGACTAATATTGGGATTTTTGGGACTTTAAGGTATATTTCGGGATTTTCGACACTACGTCGGAGTATTATTGATTCTCGTCACTAATATATGTAGGGATCTTCCGACTTTTGTGGAAATTTTGGATTTTCGAGACATCTTCGGGATTCTCGGCATTCATATCGGAATTTTTAAGACTTTCGGACCTATTTTGGGATGTATTGGAACTTTCGGCACTATTTCGAGGTATTCGAGACTACTTCGGGATTATCGGGACTTATGTCAAGGTTTATGAGACTTTCGGGGCTACTTTAAGGGTGCCTCAAGTCCCACAAATCTCGATATTAGTTCCGAGAATCCCGAAAACGCCGAAGTACTCGAAATTTCCGAAATAGTTCTTTAAGTCCAAAAATCCCGATATTAGTCCCGATATTTCCGAAAGTGTCACGAGAATCCAAGAGTCCCTAAAAAGTCCAAAGTATTCTTGAAAATCCGAAATAATAAATACATCATACTCCTACCCTACCCGGAAACACAAACAACCAAAAAGACCGAAATAGTTCCTAAAAACGCGAAAATCCCCATATGAGTCCCGAGAATCTCGAAAACTCAAGGAGATCCCGAAAGTCCCTAAAAAGTCCAAAGTAGTCTCCAAATTCCCGAAATAATCCCTAAAGACCCAAAAATCCCGATATGAGTCCCGAGAACCCGAAAAGTCCCAAAAACTCCGAAGAAGTTTCGAAAATACCGGAATAGTCCCGAGAGTCTCGAAATAGTGCCGAATATCCAAAAAGTCTCGATATTATCTAATACTGAGAATCCCGAGATAGTTCCGAAAGTCTCGAAAATTCCGAATTTTTTTTATTTTTACACTGAGTTAATGGAAGTATTTAATCAAGACATACATAAGTGCTTAGTGGTTTTGTATCCAGTATTTAGTAAAGACAAAGTCTCTAAATACTTTTGTTCGAGGTATTTAGTGAAGGCAAAGTTACTAAATACTTTGGTACGCGGTAGATAGTGAAGTCAAAGTCCCAAAATACTTCTGTACGCGGTGCTTCTTTAGGTGAATAACTTAATACTTTTAGACAAAGTATTTAGACCTGTGAAAAAAAGGAAATACTAGCATACTTGGTATTTAGTAACATCCAAAATACTTAAGCCAATAGTACTTTGGTATTTACCACAACACAAATACCTAAATACTTACGTACTTAGTAAATACAATTTTGTCCATCACTGCATCAATCTTATTCAAGATTCTCAATGTTCTCAGGCCTATGTAGTGGGCATCTTTAAACGTAAATGTTTAATAAAATTCACAAAACAATTAAAAAATAATTAATTGTTATCTTCAGAAAATCACAATTAACAATTATTTAATTGTTGATTGCTACCTCTACAATTAACAATTAATTAATTGTTAATTGTTTTTCTCTACAATTATAATTAACCAATTGTTAATTGTATGGGAGCAATTAACAATTAATAAATTGTTAGTTAATTGTTAATTGGCATTACAATTAAGATTAATTAAATGTTTTGATGTAGGCAATTATCTCGTATGCAATTGCAATTGAATGTTTTTGAATCTTGAATTTTATGTAATTCTTCTAAAGAGGCATGTGCTATTAATTTTGGATGTTGCGCTCTAATGTTGTCGTATTTATTACATTTAAGTATGATGTGTTCTGGAGTTTCTTTCATATTGCAAGTTTTGCAGCTCTGTCCACAACGCAGTTTTGATGAATTCCACTATGACTTGGGATATAGTGCATTTCAAATGTAATGATATTACTTCTGTTTATTTTATTTATTAAATTTATTATCAAGCTATTGTTCGTCTTTTCATCTGATAGCGCCAATGCTCCTGATTTGGTATCTGTCAATATGGCAGCTCTTTGGTATTGAAGCATGGTAGAAAAAGCGATGCCTTTTCAAAGGCAATTATTTCAGCTGACATGGACGATGAAATCTTGTTTATGTAAAAAAAATCTTATGTATATAAAATCTTGCTTTTTTGAGTCGGTACGTTCGTGGAAAAGATCTGCGTTTGTTGTGATTTCTTTAATTGAACCATCCGTGAATATTATTTCCAACTCTTTGCTTTTGAGTTCTTCCATTTTAGTATTAAATAATTGTTGAATTTGTTCGCTGCACGCATTCTTTTTCGAATTTACCATTCCATTGAAGAGCTCTGTGTCAATTGTCGTTTTGTTAGAGGTATTGGAAAGCGTTGGTATTTTTGCCATGGTTTTGAAGATGTCGTTATATTCAAATCGAAATTTTCTCCGTTTGGCAATTTTGGTATTCTGTGTTCCGTTTCGTTTCGATCAATCTTCGAAATTTACGATTATACCTATTTCGATCGTAGTTCCGTTTTTCTAAGTTGCGAATTTGTTGACGGAGAACGTGTCGATTGTTATTTTTGTGGATTCAAATAATTAGCCCCATTCTAAATATTCTCGAGGATTTCATTTCTCGCGGATTTTACTTTTCTCGAGAATAAAATCCTCCTATTCTAAACTAGCGGAGAGAAGAGGAAAAGGGAAAGAGAATTTCGAATTTTCGAAGTTAGCTGCTTTGTCAAATGACAATTCATTTTGACATTTCTGTGTGAATTGAGGAAATTCAAAAGTTTAAACTTTTTGTTGAATTTAATAGTTTTTAAAGAAAACATTAAAAAAAATGCATATGTTTTCCTTTCGGATGGTAGTAGAGGAGACATATGCCGAATCGGAGCTTCAGGAAACTCAGCAGAGGTGTATAAGAAGGAGGCTGCGCGATAGTACGAATCCACTTGAGTTGGCGCATTCACTGTAAATACCAGCACACATGTTTTGTATATTTTAAATAATTCCTGCTTTTACAGGTTTCAGAAGTATTATAGGGTAAATAAGCCCGCTTTTCGATATTTGTTGGAACTCCTAACCTCGCATACTCAGCAAGCTAAAAAACAGTTCGCAGTTTCGCCTGTTATAAAACTCAGCGCATGTTTGCGTTTCTTTGCTGAAGATGGATATCAAACGGGAATTGTAAAGGACTTCGACGTTTCTCTAGCCCAGTCCACCTTCAGTAAAGTTCTGGAAGCAGTGACAAATATTTTTGAAACGTTGTTGTGCTCAAGGTGGATAAATGCGTCAATGAGCAGCGATGAAAGAAAACGAATTTCACGTACATTATACGAAAAACATGGTATTCCCAGTATTGTAGGGTGTCGTGATGGAACACATATTCGTATCATCGCACCCTCTGTAAATAAGCACCTATACTACAGTAGGAAGGGATACTACAGCCTAGGGCTTTCTGCACATTGGTCGTCCAATCATAGTTGCTTCATCGGCAAAATCATGATGCAACGATTACATGACGACTACACTTTCGCACACTCGGTCGTGATATTTCAATTCATTTGGCGTCTAAAAATTCACTTGGAGCAGGTATTTTCTGTTTTTCTGGTGGATATTTTCGCGAAATATTTACAAAAACCTGCAATTTTTAAAATATAGACTGTGCTGCAACAATTCTAGACATCATTTTTCAGTAATATTTCTTCTTTTCTTTTCCTGAAATATGTTTTGTGCACAGAGACTTTTTACAATTTCGTCATATTTTATAGTTGAAACGCTCACATTTATTGAATTTTAATGCAATTATCCACTTTTTAATAATTTCCACAGATTTTATGCAAAAAAATACTAACTTTTATACAATTTTAACGCAAATATCAACTTTTTCACTAATTTTTCCCCATAAAATGTAAACAAACAATGTGTGCACAACGATTAGCAAACGACAGTGCCGTACTTATCCGTTTCTGCATCTTCTACGATTTGCCGATAACTAGCTTAACGACAAGTGTGCAGATCTCCTTTGAAATGCATGTGCTCGGTCCAAAATTTCAGGGCGAGATGATAACACAACTATGATTGGACGACAAGTGTGCAGATAGCCTAAATGTTATGCTGGTAAGCTGTTATTTCATGATTCAATAATACAAGGTTAGAAAATTATTGACAGCCGCGGTTTGACATTCCTTTACAAAAGGTTGCATTTACGAAGGACAGAGAAAGGGGAAGAATGCAATCCCTTGTTGCGAATATGGTACTAGAAAAGTACGCAAAGTAGGCAATTAGTAGGAAAATTCCTTTTGTAAATTGTAAAATATTTGCAGAAAATCTGGCATTTTAAACGAAATATTGAACGAAATATTAATATATCTACGTGAATTACGTAATTCTTGTGCTATTTAGCTGTATAAAAACTGCAAAAGGACTCAAAATTGAAATAAGAGAACTATGAGATTTATGTTAACATCCAATTTAAAAACAATTTATGTTTTCATCGGTTAAATGTGCTTCATATTCATATAAAAATAAACATATTGCACAAAAGCTTATTTCACAGCAAAGCCACACTTTTTCCTTGTATTATTGAATCATGCTGTTATTTAAAAGCCTTACTTGTATACCCAATACATTGAAAAATTTTATGTATATACATATCGCACACCGTCTTCAAAAGAGTCACAACTCAAAATAATATGTTCGTCAGAAAATGCGAAAAACTATTTCGTAGCACGTGCTAATCATATGGGCAAGGGCGACTTTACCTTAGGTTTTTTTAAACAAATTATAACCAAAATTTGCTCCAGCTTTTGCTGAAAGGTAAATAAAAGCTCTGTGTACATTTTTAGCGCATAGTTTCAGAAAATGCCAAGTTTTGAGTTGTGACTCTTTTGAAGACGGTGTGCGATATGTATGTATGTTAACACGAATGTGTGTCATTATATATTGGCAGATGTGTGACCACGAGCTTAGGATTCGGTATGTTGATGCCTCCCATCCTAGTTTTTCTTATGACTCCTTTATTTGGAATGACAGTTTGTTGAAAACTCACCTTGAAACACAGTATTTGCGAGGTGAAGGCAATTTTTGGCTGCTAGGTATAATTAAAATTAGTGAAATGTGAATATATGCTTTAATACGACACATTTTTTATAATTAGGAGACGCTGGATACCCCTTGGAACCATGGCTCCTGACACCATATCGAAGCCCAGAAGAAGGCTCCAACCAGCTAAAATTTAACGAAGCCCATTCGAAATGTCGTAACTTGATTGAACGAGTTAATGGAGTGCTAAAGAATCGGTGGAGGTGTCTTCTTGGGGCAAGAGAACTGCATTACACTCCCAGAAAAGCAGTTAAAATAGTGAATGTTTGTTGTGCGTTACACAATATATGCATACATTTTAAGGCATACACAGATATAAGCGAAGTAAACCCAGCGGAAGAACAGATAATCCAAATGAATGAAAATACAGATGTTACCTATTTAACCTCGCCCCAGTATTTGGCTGCAGCACAAAATATAAGAAACCGAATTGCAAACTCTTTAGATTTTAAGATAAAAAAGCAAACCAACTTTAATTTAAAACAATGAATTAATAATCAAAATTTTAATAAAATTAATTTTTAATGAAACACTCAGTTTAATTGTTCTCCATTCAACATTTTTATTATGAGATAAGTTTAAAAAAAAAAATTTAGTTTCGTTCTTACACTAACGCTTATACAAAAAAGGAGCAATTCAAGTATATGAAGGCAAAATGCTTAGTCATTTCCTGTGTACATACGAAAAGGTCGCATGGTCGTATGAATAAATATATACATAACAAAATAAAACAAAAAATTCAGTTCTTAAAACTATAAATGCTTCACAAAATTACATTTTCTTATTGCTAGTAAATTCACCTGTTATGCAGCTAATATATTCGAAAATAAGGCACATTTCAGTCTTTACTGGTATATCTACATAAAAAAAAGGTAGTTTTAGTCTCTTTTTGATTGGAGCTTTAAATTCTCTATTTGACGCAACAGACGATTTTCTTCCAATTTGGCCTCACTTTTTTTTAAGTTGTAATTGCTCCATAGCCAAATTATGCCGTTTAGTTTCTTCAATTTCATTAAGCTTCATTCTTTCCATTTCTTTAAAGTGATGCTTTTGAATCGCATGAAGGCCGTCAATTGCTCTATAAAGCTTTTTCTTATTTTGCTTTTGCTCAACAACTGCATCCTTCACTGTATCGCAAAGTTCGCGCTGAATTCTTAATTCCTCCGATAACATAGCTGCAGATTCCTTTTGTTTGGACACTTCCTTACGTGATGGAGTACGTTTCGTGGATGTAACAGTTTGTTGGGGAACTGCAGCTTCTTCCAAACACATCCAATCCATTTCCACTGCCCCTTCTTGCTGGAGTTCTGTTTCTACCAGCTCTAATCGCTCAACTGATGTTTCCTCTTACTGAAATGTTACTTCTCCCTCTACAGTTTGAGTTTATGCCAAAAACTCTTCCTACACCTTCCACGGACTCTTTTATTCCTATAAAATCGTATATGGAACTTTCGGTAGCCGAGAATTTCACTTCAGCATTTGGTCCACCACCAGTACCTTTGCTGTGTTTAAGGTTCTGAGCTGCCTTATGCCGAACGTACTTTTTTTGATCCGCCTACACCTGGGGTATAATACTTTAATTACTCTGTTTACCAAAAGTTTATTGATCATAGTTACCTTCTTCCATTCGGCAACACTTTTAGTCGGTGGTCCTGCCGAATTAAGTTCACAATCTGCTCTGCGCCAAAACCTGCCAAGCTCCTCTTTGCCCCATTATAAAATCCCCGAGCGATGCCAACATTGCTTTGCATTAAAGTTATTAGTTATTAAAATTTCAATTTGCTGTTTATTTGTGGTTTTCGACCTAAAAAATATTTTTACCATTTTGTCTATAAAAATATTCAAATACTTACATTTTTGCTTAGCGCGTATACTTTGCCCTTATACTTTGCTTGAGAAAATTTTTTTTTGAGAATGCCATCACATTTTCCCTTTTTTCTTACATTCGTGATAGATACATTTTCCACAAACAGGTTTTGCCTCTTTTCGGACATGTTCATGATAGTTTATTTGTAATGTTTAAAAGTTTAAAACAACAACACCAGAGCAACACGAATAATTGGCTGAAATAATAGCAACCAAACCTTGGCTTGGCTACAAGCGGGTGTCTGTCTTGAAGCAAGGGGCTCGCTATATAAACGTGTATTTGGTTGCGAAACCACCCCCGTCCCAGCAATGGGTTGTGCACTGGGTTCGGGACCCGCCACGTAAAAACCCCTTCCAGTGACGAAGCGCAACAATGCCTCGGATGAGACCTCCCTTATTATGACGACCAGGGCAAATGTTTAAAGGACTACGATTTGAGGGCATGCACCTGGAATGTCCGGACCCTTTATGGGGAAGGTGCCTCTGCCCGGCTGGTTGATGTCCTCGTAAGAACAAAAACTGACATCACCGCCATCCAAGAAATGCGTTGGTCAGGGCAAGGCATGCAATGCCTGGGGCTTGCGACGCATACTACAGCTGCCATGTAAAGGAGCGCAAATTCGGTGTTCGATTTGTGGTGGGAAAGAGACTCCGGCGCTGAGTGCTTGTCGTTCACCTCGGTGGACGAACGTCTAGCCATAATCCGCATCAAAGCGAGATTCTTCAACATCTCGCTGATCTGCGCCCATGCCCCGACAGAAGAGAAGGATCAGGAATCCAAGGATCTCATCTATGAGCGCTTGGAGCGCACGGACGAGGGCTGCCCCCGCCATGATGTCAAAATCGTGCTTGGCGACTTCAATGCCAGGGTGGGCAATGAAGGGATCTTTGGATCCACCGTCGGAAAATTCGGCCTCCACGACGAAAAGTCCGACAATGCAGTACTAGGTTCAAGCATAAAAGGATTAATCAAGCTACGTGGCTGTCTCCGGATCGAAAAACGAAAAACCAAATCGACCATGTTGTGATAGACGGACCACTATCCTGTTGCAGCCAAGATACGCACCCGCCTCTGTGCAGCAAAAAATGTGCGCCCAAATATGCAAGGAAAGCTTAACGTCGAAAAGCGGCAATCACAACAGACAGCCAATGCATTCACTACTCGACTCTCACACGTGCTCTCACAAAGCACTCTACAACAAACCGGCATATGTGAGCAGTGGAACCACATTTCTCGCTCATTAATTACCGCCGCCGAAGAAGTAGTCGGATTTCATCGAACCCGAAAGAACAACTGGTACGATGAGGAGTGTCAGGAAGCTGCAGAGAAAAAAGATGCCGCCTACAGGGCTGCGCTGCGATCGGGCGCAACGCGCGCTATGTGGGACCGCTATAGGGATCTGAAGAGGGAAGCGAGACGTATTTGCCGCAATAAGAAGAGAGAGGCCGAAATACGTGAGTGCGAAGAGCTTGAAATGCTGGTCGACAGGAAGAATGCCCGAAAATTTTACCAGAGAGTTAGGCGATTTACGGAAGGTTTCAAGACCAGGGCGTACTCCTGTAAGAAAAACAATGGGGACCTAGTTACCGATGTTCAGAACGTACTTAAATTACGGAGGGAACACTTTTCCACGCTATTGAATGGTAGCAGCACGGAAAGTTGTGGAGAAGAAGAACCCGAGCCCCCAGTCGATGATGACGGAGTCGATGTTCCTCCGCCTGACCATGACGAGGTACGAATAGCAATAACGCGGCTGAAAAACCACAAAGCTGCTGGAGCTGACAGCCTGTTAGTTGAGCTATTCAAGTACGGGGGGCGAGGCGTTGATAAGGTGCATGCATCAACTCTTATTTATTTATTTATTCAATCAGTAGTAATCTACATTAACAAAGTTACTTACAGACTACTTAGGAATAGAAGGAGCTATACAATAAAACTCATTGCATTTAACATTGATTTGAAATCAGACTTAGATACAGAAAAATCAATGGCTAGAGAATTTGAGAGAATATTGAACTCAGTCAGAGCTCGAAAAATTGGAGCATTAGAAGCGTAAAGAGTTCGGACACATTCTGTATAAAAAATATTACTATTTAGGAGAGTCCGGTTAGGGATATGGAAACAAATGCGCTCGAGGAAATATGGTGAATCAATTACACCCTTAATAATATCGAAGACAAAGGTGAGCGAAAGGATAGTTCTTCTGCTTTGAAGAGATTTCAAGTCAATTAGCGCACACCTGGCTTTATATGAGGGAATAGGGTCGACGAAATTCAACGACCGTAGAGCAAAGCGTAAACACGTTTTTTGAACCCGATCGAGTCTATTAATATGGCATCCATGATAGGGTATCCAGATAAAAGAAGCGTATTCCAACTTAGAGCGTACCAGCGACGTGAACACTAACTTAAGAGTATAAGGATCTGTGAAATCTGAACTAAATCGACGAATAAAAGCAAGCACAGAATATGACTTGGCAATGGTGTAATTTAGATGACTATTAAATAAAAATTTCG
>NW_023458557.1:66606182-66623428 GCF_013731165.1 Rhagoletis pomonella
ATGCGTATAATTTTCGTCACGAAATTGATATCATAAATTTTGTGTTTCTAGTTCAGCTTTCGTCACTCGAAACTTTTACCTCAAAGAGGTGTTTTATTTGATTTAATTGACTAGGAAATCGTTACAAAAGTTCTTCGATTAGGGCGATAAAACATTTTTTGACAGTCTTTTAATATGCTTGTTAAGTTAAGTTTATCACGCAGTTCATTAGCCTCTTCTGTAAAATTATCGTGGAAAACTAAGTTTTGTATATGTCAATGTTATTGAGGCTTATTAACATTTTATTTTTATTGATCTTTGTACCACGATTGTTTATTAGGAAAAATTGAAAAAGCAACAAAGTCTAAGCGGTAGAAGTTATAGCATCTATTTCGGAGATCGGGTAATTGTGGATTATTGTTTAAGGACCAATTTCAAATGAATATTTAAACGGCACTTACGTTTAATTGTTGATTATTGTGTAAACGCCATTTAGCTTTTTTTTGGGTTTCAGATCAACTATTGCTGTGTTTGAGTGGGCAATGATCGGGATCCGGATAAAAAATTTGCAAGCAAATACAATAAGATATGATCCTGAGTCAGCGTTGCCATTTCAGCCGTTTCCGTTTTTAGATTTAGCCGGTTACGATAGCAAACAGCTGGAGAAATTTCGGTTTAGGCGGCAGCCGATTTATTAGCCATCTTGTAAAAAACAATTAGCCGTTTTTAGCCGATTTTGCCATTTGCCTTGTTTTCTTAAAATTCAAATACCTATATATGTTTCAATTTTTGACTAAGCTACCCATAATCTGCTAGAAATGGCTACTAGCCTTATCGCGGAGAAAATTTTCATGTAAGGCAGGGTTATATAAAATTGGGCCCATTTCGCTTATTTTTATTTTAAACGAATATATTTTTTCACTGAAATGCGTCAAAATGAAAGTAAAAGAGTACAAATCTCTATATAAAGCAAAACTCTCTGGGAAGACAATAGGTTTGTTAGTCTAAAATCCAGCGAAAATTATCACTCAAAATATCAGATAGTAAGAAAAAATGCTCCCCAATTCTCTCTCAAGTAGAGAAACTTGCAAATTTCTGCACGAACGCAAGTTTGCAGGAACTTGCAAGTTTCCCTGCCAGCTAGTGTCCATGGTTGCATTTCAAACATAGGAAATTTGTATCGAATTTTTAAAATTCTTTCAACTTTTTTCAACATACGTTTCAATTTCTTTGTCGTAGTAACTGTCGGGTTTCCTATATCGACTCTGGTTGAGATTGCATTCCGAGTACGTTTCAAATCATTGGAATTAACTAAATTAATTAAGTAAGCTTTTTTTTAAATTCTTCATTTTAAAATCGCTAAAGTTTGTAAATTTTTAAATTTGACGAACCTGTTTATTCAAATTATCGTCGACACTAAATGCAACCATGTGCCACAATCATATGTTTTTCCTAATTGCAAATTATTGCTGGCAACATTTTTTCAGTTTGAATTTGCAACTTCTCCCCAAGAACTAGTCTTTCTACTTATGATTTATTTAAATAAAACATGTGAAATTTAGTTGAAACAGTTTAGCCGGATGATTTTGCCAATTTAGCCGGTTGGTCCAATGAGTTCTGCCAACACTGCTCATTAGTATAAATATTAAGATTTTTGTATTGCAATAGATAGTTTGTTGATTGTTCTTTAATGTTCGTTAATTTTTAACGTTTGTCCGTTAGCCAAAGATTTATAATAATTTATCAATTTTCACTTTACGTAACTCCTTTATTTAGCACCCCAAAAAGTTCTGGCGACACTGCTCATTAGTACGAACATTTAGATTTTTGTATTGAAATCCATAGTTAGTCGATTGTTCTTTAATGTTCGTTCATTTTTAACGGTTTTTTTTCATTAGCCAAAGATCTATAATTAATTTTTCAATTTTCACTTTGCGTAATTCCTGTATTTAGCACCCGCAAAAGATTATTTTGGGTTAATTATTATTGCGATTGATAGTTCGTCGATTGTTCTTCATTGTGCGTTCATTTTTATTGTTTGTTCCTAAGCCAAACATTTATAATTAATTTTTTACCAATGTTATTGTGGCTTATTAACATTTTATTTTTAACATTTTTATTGAGCTTTGTACCACGATTGTTTATTAGGAAAAATTGAAAAAGCAACAACGTCTAAGCGGTAGAAGTTATAGCAGCTATTTCGGAGATCACCACATCTCGTCATCAGACTTATTTTTTCTAGACTTCAGCAGGGATTGAACCTGCGCAATCGATGTTCAAAGTCAGAAGCGTCAACCACTGAGCTATGTATACCCCGTAAACTCTTGTTGCTAATTAATTTTCTTTATTCAACCAACTACTATCAAGTGCAGCTGATTTGCCGCTATTTAAACTCGACAGCGTGGTTGTTGTTGTCAATTCTATACATCCATTTGCTTATTTGCTTTATTGTATAGCTTCAGGCAGACTCTTCCTAAACTATGTATTTGTCAATGTTATTGTGGCTTATATTACGTTCAAATTGGCCCCATTTAACTTGTTAAATGAAAAAAGCCTTTTGTAAAACACAATCGTCCACATTGAATATTGGGCGCGTTTATAAAACGTTTCGAGTTAACTTTGACGGTTGATTTCAAATAAATGGCGTGCAGGGTTAGAACTCCGGCAAGATTAAATCGGAAAATCGTAGCATAAAATAATGTTCCATAGTAGCATTTTTATAGGTCGCTCGTTTACTGTGAGTGGTTACGTTGATAGTGAGTGGTTGGCGTGAATAGACGTGTTTTTGCTGCGCTCTAAGTTTTCTTCTTTATTTTGAGCTTTATTTAATGTCGAATAATAATTAAATTACAAATAAATTTGTGTTAGAGACATTGACTCTTGGTTTTTTGCCTATGCCATTCAAATTTCTAATATCTGCAGTATTATGCCTTGCTTTTGTGGCCATAGAGTCGATCGCACCCAAACCTCGGTGCAATGTGAAAAGTGCAGACAAATTTACCATTTGAACTGTGTTGTTGGTAGCTTGCCTGCCGACCTGAATCATATAAACAGTGCCGACAATATTTACGTTTGTGGTGTGTGTGCTCCAGATCAACAAAACGAGTCTATGATTTCGCCAAATTCTTCGTTACAACTACAAGTCACTCAAGTGCAAATGCCTAATCCGCTATCTGCTAATGATTGCGTAGTTGAGTTAAAGACATTTAACTCTAATCTTCTTTCTGCTTTGTCCGTTTTACACGGAGACAATGAGTGTTTACGACAAAAAATAGATTCTCTTCAAGCTGAGGTGCGTGACTTGCATTGTAAGCTTACTGAGAATAATTCAATTTTGTCTCGTTTGCTCACACAAGTTGAGAAACAGTGCAGTGCAAATAATTACAACACACCTACATCATTGGGCGCTAGTGGCCCCGTCAATGGCGCTGCTACAGCAGCCGTGGGACTATACAATCAGATTGCGTCTGACTCTGCTGTTCATTCTGCTGCTAACTCTTCTATTGCCACTGCTGCTATCACTTCAACTGCCACTGGCTCTGTCGACGGCGCTGCTAAAGTGGCCGAGAGACCGTACAACCAGGTTGATACCGCTTCCAATGCTCAGCCACCGTCGATAACTCTACAAATTGATGCGGCTGCTGCTGCTACAACTTCATCTTCAACGCCTATTCCTGGTGCCGCTCCTTCGCAACTTATTTCGCCTTCCTCGGTTACTAATGAAAATTCGCCTGAAGTTGTTGGTAACCCAAATGGTTGGAAAATTGTGCAAAATAAAAGAAGTAATAGACGGAAAAATAAAAATAAAATTCAAAATGACATTGAATTCGCTTCTAATGATGCTAATGCAGTAGCTGGTATTAGTAATATGCCGATAAATTCTAACACTGCAGTCATGGAGAATGACAACATCAGAGCCATTCAAGGTAATTCGCGCTTGCTTGGGCAGCCTTTGGTTGTTGGGTCGGGCATAAATAGTGATATTAGCGCTGTATCGAAAAGGGAATAGCTGCATCTTTCGCCATTCTCTGCCTCGGTTACTTCCGAGAAATTGAAAGCGCACATATCTCGACATACTGGAATTAATGAAAATGCCATCGTTTGTATTCCACTGGTTAAGAATGGCGTGGATCCTATCTCTCTGCGATTTGTAAATTTCAAGCTGGGTGTCGATCCCATTTGGCTTCCAAAGTTGCTGGTCCCCGAGTTATGGCCTACAAACATTGCGGTGCGTCCGTTTAATTTTCGTTCAAAAAACGGCGAGGGCCAACTGATAGTGGAGGGCAATCAGTTGGGCCCAATGGAGCAATGAGCGGCTTAAATTTTAGTTCTAGTGCTGATTGTAATAAAAACATTTTTAATTTAAATATTTATTATCAAAACATCTCGGGAATGCGTACAAAAGCTAATGAGGTTTTTCTATCCACCTCTCGCTGTGAATTTGATGTATATGTAATTGTTGAAACTTGGCTAAACAGTAATTTTGCTGATGCTGAGTTTTTTGATCCTAATCTTTTTCATTTGTATCGCAAGGATAGAGACGCATTTAAGACTAACTGCTTAAGAGGGGGCGGGGTTTTAATCGCAGTATCTCGAAAGCTTCGCTCATCTTTAGTTCAGCTGGAAAACGATGATTCTCTCCTAGATCAGCTTTGTGTATGCATTTTTGGTAATCTTGGCAAAATATATTTTTGTGTATCTTACATACCACCGTCTAGCGCTGATTCTTTATATGCTACTCATATAAGCAATATTATGAGTCTTTATGAAGCAAATGAAGACAGTCATTTTTGTATCCTAGGAGACTTTAACCTGAGCAAAATTACTTGGTTAAATTTTCTTAATAACGGTATTTTAACGCCCACAAATGTGAATAGCTCGCATGAAATAAATTTCATTGATAGCCTCTTTAGTATTAATCTCACCCAAATTAATTCGTTTTTCAATTCATTACATAATCTCTTGGATCTGGTTTTTGTTGATGAAAATTTAACCTTTGACGTCTCTGAATCCACATTCCCGATATGTAAATCAGATATGCATCATGTTCCACTTTCTCTCTCTGTCGAGTTTGTTAATTTTCTTTCAAGTTCAAGTGCAATCTCCAATATTAGTTTTAATTTTCGTGATGCGGACTTTGACTCCCTAAATGCTGAAATTCTCGAAGTGGATTGGCTATCTATCTTCCACTCGAAAAGTGTTGAGGAATGCTTCGATGTTTTCCTATGCAATATATATGAAATCTTTACTAATAATCTTTCTTTACTACCTGAGCGAAAGCATAAACTTCCATGGTATACCAAGCGCCTCAAGAAATTGAAAAATCTTAGGAACAAATTTTTTAAACTTTATAAAGCTTCTAATAATAACCTCCATGAGGAAAATTATATGAGATATAGTAAAGATTTTAATGTGCTGGATAAATTCTTATATAAAGAATATATTTCTAGGTATGAAAATGAGCTGAAGGAAAACCCAAAAGCTTTTTGGAAATATATTCGTTCTAAGAAGGGTTGTTCTAATATTCCGGTTTGTATGACTTACTGCGGTGCATCTTCTGAATGCCTACTGGTTTCTGTTAACCTGTTTGCTGATTTTTTCAAATCAAATTTTGTTTCAAGCAATACGGCTGGTAGTTTCTGTGCCGGTGTTGCTAAAACGGTCTGTTTTGGGTCCTTGTCAATCTCGGAAACTGACGTAATCAATGGTATTGCTGCCCTTAAAACCTCATTAAAATGAGATCCTGACGGACTCTCGTCATTTATATTGAAGAAATGCAGTATGTCTTTTTGCAAACCTCTGTATTATATTTTTAATTTCTCATTAGCGAGTGGTAAGTTTATTGACCGATGGAAAATAGCCTCTATCACTCCAATCTTTAAATCTGGCAACAAGAATAATGTAGCTAATTATAGACCGATCTCGAAACTCTCTAACTGCTCGAAACTTTTTGAGAAAGTAGTTAAAGAGAAGTTATTGTTTGCAATTAAAGGTTCCATAGATGAGTGTCAACATGGTTTTATTAGCGGTCGATCCACGGTTACGAACCTCGCTACTTTTTCACAATTTTGCGTTTCGTCATTTAAGACTGGCCAACAAGTAGATGTTATCTATACAGACTTTGCTAAGGCTTTCGATACTGTTACCCATAGTATACTATTGTACAAGCTCGAAAAAATGGGTTTCCATTCTACCTTTTTATGCTGGATTAGATCTTATCTCAGCAACAGAATATCATTTGTGGAAATTGAGAACACTAAGTCTTATTCTTTCGTAGCCACATCTGGGGTTCCTCAGGGTAGTATTCTCGGACCAATTCTATTTCTTCTTTTTATTAATGATATAGGATCTTCTTTAAGGAACTCGAATTATCTGCTCTATGCAGATGACTTAAAGATTTTCAGAACCATAGCAAGCTTCTCAGATGTTGTCCTGCTACAGGACGATCTTAATAACTTAGCTAATTGGAGTATTATTAATAATTTACGCCTTAATATTAAAAAATGCTTCCATATGAAGCTTTCGAAAACCCTCAACATCCATATGTCTACTTATAAACTTTTTGATGACAACCTTTCTACTGTTAGTGAGTTTGTTGATCTTGGAGTAATGTTTGACTCAGGCTTTACATTTTCAAATCACATAAGTTTTATTTTACCAAAGGCCTATTGTAACTTGGCTTTTTGCGGCGATATGCCAAAGACTTCAAAGATCCATACACCAGGAAAACTTTATATGAAAGCTTAGTGCGCTCGAAATTAGAATATGCATCGATAATATGGAGCCCGATTTATGCTGTTCATTCTCAGAGAATTGAAAGAGTACAAAGAAGTTTTAGCAGATTTGCTCTTCAACCGCTTCGCTTCTCTGATCCATTACCATCTTATAGTGCCCGTTGTGCCCTCATAAGCATGAAGTCACTGGCGTCCAGGCGTTCTATTCATACTCTGATGTTTATTTATGACCTAATCTGTGGTTTGGTTAACTGTCCGGAACTTTTAGCACAAATAAATTTTAATGTCCCGCGCAGAACTCTCCGCGCGCATTATCCGTTTAATGTCAAGATAATCCGAGCTAATTACTTTAATTTTGATCCCATCTCGAGGGCTCTCGCAGAATTTAATAAAATTTTTTGTAGTCTTGATCTGGATTTCGCACTTTCGTGGTCATGTTTTGGTTCTAAACTAGCTTCATATTATATTTAATAGCATACGCATGTATCTTTTTAGTCTGTAAGATTTGTTTTTCTAGTCTGTAAGTTTTGCATTGCTAGTCTGTAAGATTTATAAAAATCATAGACTTAATAAATTGAATTGAATTGAATTGAATTGAAAAATTACCTGAATTCATCAATTCATGTTTGTATTAAAAAGTAAAACAATTTTATTTTATGTCTTTCTTTTTTTAGTTTAGATACTGCAAAAGGCGTACTTTATTATTTTGGAATTAAAAACGTAGCAGATCGTAGGTAAAGCGGAGTAGCGTAGTAAGTTTAAAATTTTCTCTGAAACCGTAGTAAATCTACTACGATTGTAGTGAAACTCTAACCCTGTTGGCGTGTCAAATGAAAGCTTTTGGCTCATTCTGATTGGCTGAAGCAGAAAGCTTTCTGATACAACTCTGCGCTGAACTGGTTTTCAAACGAGTTAAATGATTTAACTGGTTCGATTTTTCAACAACAATTGTATGCGATTTAACTTGTTTATGAACATGTGTTGTTCATTTAACTGGTTCAAGCCCATTTAACATGTTTAACTCGTCAATTTGAACATAGTATTACTAACATTTTATTTTTAATATTTTTATTGAGCTTTGTACCACGATCATGGTGAAATAAATATAAGGTGATGTCACTTACATAACCTCACTTTTTCTGCATGCCAATTGCGGCCATGCATTTTGGGGCACTAGAAAAAGGGCGAAAAGATTAGGATTATGTTTACTAATTTTTGGGTACTATTTCCAATACATACATATATCGTGGACCCCACACCAGTTTAATGATGCTGCGTCAGTAAAATACTTTTTCTGTAAACCAGTATAACGACAGTTTCATTTTTTCGCTCAAAAGAAATTATTATTACTTAATTTTTATTTTTTCGATCAAATATATTGATTTTAATAATTATTATTCAGTTATATTTTTCTACCTTAAAACTATTAAGTTTGTAAAACTTAAAGGCCACACGGTCGTACCACACATATGATGATGGTTAAAACTTGAAAAAATAAAGACTATTTTCCGTCTTTCATTTATTCATATTAAAACAAATTAAATTATACCGTTCTCTTTATTTAATTATTCTTAAATTCTACTAAAAATTACACATTAACCCGTATGGAATTTTATTTGTATTTTTTTCCTTCAGTTCTGAAGTACATGTATATGCGTACTTAGGTTTTAAATATCTTAACTTTAAAGGGAATTTTATTACGACCTTTATTTTCGTTAATATTTTAAAATTACATTTCTGGATTCTATCAGTTGTATTATAAAATAATTATGCGTTTAAATTGTTAGACCAAAGTGCATTATCGTAGCCATCCGAGGTACTGCTCCAATAATCTGTTGGATATGTGTAGTATACATATATATTACCAAAAATTTACTTACAAAATCACAATTATTTGAAATTATGTATCGCTAAAATTTTCCAATCAAAATAGGAATGTAGAATAGCTGAGAGGAATTTTTCAAATTCTTGATATTTGCAAGCAATTTAATTTTAAAATTTTTCACACAAACTCACACACACATTCTCATTTTCAATCTCAAACAACAATAACTTTGAACCATTTCTTTTTTTTACTATCAATTTTATATGATTTTAAAATGTTGACAAACTTAAAAAAAAAAAATCATGGCCGACGAGTTGAGAGAACGGTTTTACCTTACTATGTTTTTATCATGGTTTATACGCATGATACAAAAAAGAAGGTAGTTCCCTTGTCACTTATTCTTCGCCATATTAACAACCTGACAATTAAGTAGATTGTGACATTTCGTGCTACCGTATGCAATATCTAAAATCCTCCAAATTTTATTTTTAATTTTTTATTTATTTACAAACATTTTGTTCTTAGAATCGAAATTCGAACTAGTAAAAGGTACTTCGTTGAGTACGGCTCGGTTATTTGTACAATAATTTTGGGTTGTTGTGTCACAAGACTTAACCCAAAGCAAAAAATTTTAACACACACGTGTTGTCAAACAATTAAACGTTAGTTTAAAATAAAAACTTCAAGTTTTCAGATACAAATTTATGAATATATTCGGTTTGAAATATGGACCTCCTTGTAAAAATTACTGTGGTCAGCGTAGCCGGAGTTGGACTGATGAGAATTAATTTTGTCTAAGCGCTGCCGAAATTTTACCCGATTTGTCAATGTCCGTACCTCCGTCTCCGCCCCAATCCCAAATAACCGAACATTTCCCTTTTTGTATTTTAAAGAGAATGCTCAATAAGTTGATAATTGTGTTTCTAGTTTTCATTCTAACAATAAATCAAAAATTTTGTTTCACACCAATATTGAGTAAAATATATCTTAATTTTATCCAAAGAAATAACGATATTGTCGAAATATACTAGAATTGGATAATACTCACTTCTCTGAAATTCATGAGGCCTATGGGTCCCAAAGTAAATTCCGTTTTCACGTTACTTGAAAGACATGGACAAAGACAATATCGAAATGTGTAATTTCAGTGTCCCAATTATATCAGAAACAATCTTATCCGATAAAGCAAACTGTAATAGTCCTGGCTAGCTACATTGTGTAATAATCAGATGACATAATGGCACTAAAAAATTTTAAAATATGTTCACTAAAATTTTATTAATGTAAAAATAAAGATTTTGAAAGTAGTTATCGAATTTAGTGTAAAATTTAAACGTTTTTAAGATAAGATATTAATTATTTTTAAAAGGTAAATGTTAATACAACTATTTTATTTATACTCCCAAATTTAGGATTTAAAAACCCCTCTACCAAAAACTTAAATTGGGTAACCCCGCTTCGATTTTTTTACAACTGAGCAATTGTCAAAAATCTCCTTTTTAATCAAAAAGTTGTTTATTGAAACTACCTTCTTTTTTGTATCATGGTTTATACGTATGTAAGCTATTTGCAAATAAAAATAATTTGCAACTACCTAACTCACTGTTTATTCGATAGTGAAAAATTTTTTTTTAATATTGTCTGCTCCATTTTTTGTTCCGGTTTGCACAGAAATGAAATTGGAATGAATAGAGTAGGCATTACTGTAACGCTGGTATGCCGAAATTGCCAAAATTACAACAACCACCCCCTAAGTGACAACACCTTATTATTATTTCACCATGTACCACGATTGTTTATTAGGAAAAATTGAAAAAGCCACAACGTCTAAGCGGTAGAAGTTATAGCAGCTATTTCGGAGATCACCACATCTCCTCATCAGACTTCTTTTTTCTAGACTCCAGCAGGGATCGAACCTGCGTAGCAACAAGAGTTTACGGGGTGTACATACCTCAGTGGTTAACGCTTCTGACTTTGAACATTGATTACGCAGGTTAGATCTCTGCTGAAGTCTGGAAAAAAGAAGTCTGATGAGGAGATGTGGTGATCTCCGAAATAGCTGCTATAACTTCTACCGCTTAGACGTTGTTGCTTTTTCAATTTTTCCTAATAAACAATCGTGGTGCAAAGCTCAATAAAACAAGTAAGAAAGTCTAAGTTCGGGCGAAGCCGAACATTAAATACCCGGCGCAAGTATTAAATATATGTTTTTTCACCTTTCCGAAACCTTCCGCTAGATGGTAAGCCGGGGTGTATCAATTTTGAGTAAATTAGCGTCCTTCAATTTCGAAATATTGAAGTTTCAAGCATTTCTGAAATTTACCGTTATATGAGAAGCGGCCGTTATTTTAGTCCGATTTCAATAATTTTCAACGTTTTGCTTATATGTGGCAAGCACAATAATAACAACGAGTTTGGTACAAATTGGTAGAACGGTTACCGATATACTTATATGAGATCATAAGTGGGCGGTGCCAGGCCCATTTTCCAAAGTTTTACCATAATCGTATTTCTTGGTAAAGAATTGTTGCAAGCATCAATTTTGAATAAATTAGCTTCAATATTTACTGATTTATCGAAGATTTTGTATTTCTCTAAATTACCGTTATATGGGATGTGGGCGTGGTTATTGTCCGATTTTAAAAAGTTTCGGCGATTTTTTATGCTGTGCCAAGACCAAATTCTAAAAAATTAACGGTAATTCGTAGCCACTTGAAATTTGCACATTATTAGACTAAAATTGCAGGGGCTAAAAAACTGTGTACTCAAAAAAATTCTAACATTTCCGAGAAAAAAGTTTGAAATTTACGTGAAAATTTGTTGCACTTTTTTGTAGTTTCTACAAATTGTAAAACTTGGGTTTATATGGGTTTTGTTAGAGAAAGAACTATATTTTAATTGAAAATTCTCAAAAATAAATAAATAAACATAAGTGGCACACAATATCACTTTGAAATGGCGTGCTATAGATATGACCGATACTGTAGTTAGGTTTAAGTACAACTGCCAACAGTGAAATAAAATATTAATTTATTTCAATTTCGTAATCATTGTAATCATCATCATTTTCGTCTACATTTGGAAATTTCAGGCGATTGTAGAGATTCCGCGCATAATTTCGCATAAAAAGTTTCAAAGTTTACGTAAGTTATACGAAGACGACAATAGAGGAATTCGCTCTTCTGTGTATTCGTTTTATGTTGTGTAATTGTAACTGCATGAGCGTGTGATTTGTTGTTGCTAGCGGTACATCAAATACACATGCAACAACAACCACACGCTCGACCAGTTACAATCAGGGATGATAAATGCGTTTTTTAATTTTGTACCAAATGGCAAAAAAATGTACCAAATAAGCCGAAAAAGTACCCACATATATGTTTTTAATAGGGCTGTGCGATGAATTGATTACTCAAAATTTTAATTAATCATAAAGTAAATAACTCAGTTATTCGATTAATTAGAAGTTATGATTACTCAAAAGTTCAGTTACTCGAGTAATCAAGATTTTTGATTAACCAAAAATATTTGAGTAATTTACTTTATGATTAATCAACATTTCGAGTAAAATGAGTAATTAACATTTCAACTCTAAACATATCTATAAAGTAGTTAAAGTTCCTTGATACTTTAAAAACAACGTTTCTGTTTTCAAAAATTAAAACGAATTTTTTTTTCATATACAGAATGTAAAAAAGAAAATAAGCATTTTCCAAAGCAAACTCTTTTAACGAGCAAAATTTTTTTTTTGAGTAATCATATTTTAAGTAACTCGATCAATCATCGTTTTGAGTAATCAAAATCTTGATTACTCGAGTAATTGATTAACCGAATAATTGATTAACTAACTTGCTCGAGTAATCGAATAATCGCACAGCCCTAGTTTTTAAATTAGGTAAATTTCTCTATAGGTACGTTCGTTTAAAATCTCCAGTAAAACATGCCCAGCAACAAAATTCCTGTGAACGGGTGAAATCTGTTCTCTCACAAGAGAAAAATATCCAGAAAGTTTGCGGAAACCTTCAAGCTCTCCGAACATCTGATGAAATTTTAGTTTTCATTCAAAAGTGTAAAAAGAAAAAATTATCGATCAACCTAAAGTTCAGGCCTCCGATCACTGTAGCGTTTTCCAAGCAGAGGTAGCCGCTATACAGGAGGCTTCGGATTGATTGCTCTCTAGTGTATTACCTCTACAATGCAGGGAACACTTGAGAAATTGCTCAAGGTCTGGGTACTCCCTTGTCCTCAAGCGGTCTACTTCTGGACAGATGGGCGTTTAGCCAGCTCAGCGTGCGCTGGGCAAAGACCTGGGAATGCAGGGCGGCTAAGTCCTTCTGGTCACGTGAAGACCGAGGGCGGTCCAGGGAGCTCGTGAGCAAGTTACACTTCCCACTTCTGGGGAAAGTTCCAACTGGTCATTGCGTGATAGGTAAGCATGCAGTAAGGCTGAATATCATCGATGACCATGAATAACTATAGTTTAAAAAGGCCATCAAAACCCTAAGAATACAATTCTGCGCACATGAACCTCATTTTGTGAAGTTGTACTCTAAGTTTCAATATCAAGGCAAGCAAAAAAACCATTAAAGTAGGTTTATTAAGTGCAAGTAACACAAAAACATTACAAGAAAGAATTGCATTCACTGCAATCGAAGTTTCAGAAAAATATTTAGCACAATATTTAGTCTTTTCACCGTTTATTTTATCACAGCAACTGTTTATTGATTTTAGCAAGTCTTTCGTTTTTAATAAACACCACGTCTTGTAAGAAGTGGAAAAAGATGAGTATATTTTCATCCACAAACATTCAAATTTTCAAGTATATATAGTGGTATTTCGACAGAATTTGGCGTAGTGCCGTATTTTGACAAAATTGTATCAAAAATGTCGATGTAGTACCAATGTACTTTTGAGATTCAAAATGTACCAAAAAAGTACAATTGTACCATCAATACACAGAAGCACGAATTCCACCAATGTTCCGATTTTTTATTCCAAATTTTCCCCTGCGGTGCTTTCTTCTTTTTTTTTTATATAAAAGCATACTTTAATATAAACCTAAAAAATCAGGCAATTTTTTATTCCACATTTTCGACTGCGGCGCGTTTTTTAATGTTTTTTTTTATATATATAACAATAGTTTACTATACAGCTAACGTAAAGTGATTATCGAAGTAACGACTTTCAAGCCCAATTAGGGGTGTGGGGTTTTTCGATTCGGTTATTTATCAGCTGATTGGTTAATTGATTAATTTTGAATCACAATAAAAAATTTTTAACCTTTATTAATTTATACACCCCTATTATGCAACTCTTTCGTATTAGGATTTTGCTACGAATCGTAGAAATTGTATGCTGCAATCCGAATCGTATCTTCGAAATTCGTAACAATGGCATGCCTAAAAACGAACGAGTAAGCTTTTTTGCGTAATTTTGTACGAAAACAATTCTGTGTCGGAGGCGAGATAAAAGACGTAAAATCGATGTGTGTTTGCAGGAAATATTAGTGGTGTTCATTTAAACAGATAAATTTGCCCTTCACATATACGTATATTTTTATCCACTGCTTTATATAAACGAGTAAAACAGAATCTTTGTTGCCCCTTATCGAGAAACTTGGGTCCGGTTTAGTTATTTGTACAAGCATTTTCGGTTTTTGTGTCCAAATGCATAACCCGAATCCAAAAACTTTAACATCACGTGTAACCAAAGGATTAAAATTTTATTTAAAATAAATGTTTCGAATTTTCGACCACTAGCTTATTAATAAATTCGGTTTGCACTATGCACTTTTTTGCGCAAAGATACTGTGGATGGCGTAGCCGGAGTGAAATGCACAAGAAGTGTTGTATACCTTTGACATGCGGAAGCCCTTCTTCTCCGGCAACACAGAAAGGAGAATTCTACTTAGTAAGTTTTATAATCCCTAAGCGCGGCCGAAGGCAGAAGCAAGTGCAACAGGTGGTGGACCTAGCAAAGTGTATGTTTTCAATGGCTTGGAAGAATCTGTTATTGCATTAACTGGTTTGAGAACCAGTTTTTCAGGCATAGGAGGAGTTTTGGCTTGTGGCTCAACAATTCAACCAGAAGCTGACATAGATGCGCCCATGGTTACTAGGCCCGACAGCTCCGCATATCTTTGTGAAATCATTCCCATAGCGCGCTCTTACTCCGCTGCTATAATTGCAAATGCAATAGAATCTATCGTTTCCTTCAAAATATCTAAATTCAACAAATTTACTATAAATAAGCACTTCATGAGTGTTTTTTTAATTCCTTTCCACTTTGTTTTCCTTCATTCAGCTATCTTCGAAAAACAACTGATAGCTGGCAATGCTGCATATGTTTCCGCAAGGGTTGCAGCATGTGGATTTTTCGTTTTTCGTAGCCTAGCTACGAATTACGAATTACGAAAATTCGGGTTCTAGAATAAGGGGGATAATTTATTTTGTTCCTGTGCAAATTTAGTGGTAGAATATCTTTAAAATCATAATCAGCCTTATCATGAGTTTCATTTTCCCCGAACCGGTTCACTTTTCACTTTTATTTCTATGAATTTACTATGGGCGGAACATAAATTTTCGGGCGAAACTCAGGATTAGGCAGAATATCTCAAACGTCGTGAAATGCCAATAAAAATTATGGCAATTCGCGCCAGAGTCTGCGACAGAGACTCATCGAGATGTTTTAACAACCGCTGTTGTCCCAATAAACACCAAAAAAATATTTCTCCAACCTTGGAGAAATTCATAGTTCTCAAGTTGATATCCAACATCATTCTCCAACTCATCTCTAACCAACGCGCAGATACGTAAAAAGTGATAGAGAAGCGAACTTTTAATTATCAAGTGAAAAACGAAAGCTATATAAAGAGGAAAATTACCAAAAAAAAAGTAAATAATCTTCAAAGTATTCTCAAATAATCTTGAAAGAAAATTAAAGGCGAAGTGAATCAAGTGGCAAAATTACTGTCGGACTGTATACTTTGAAGTGAATTATTGTAAACGATATTGATTAACTACATAATACAAAAGGAGTAATAAAATAAAAAATTAATATTTAAATTCATGTATGTATGTTGTTTCAATCAAAAAGTTATACGGTATTTTACTATTTCAATTTCAGTATTTCGATGATATGTTTGAGACCATTTGAAGAATTACATTGGAGTTCAAGTTGAGAACTAGCATTTTCTCAACTTGAGAAACAGTTCTTTTTTCATACAAAGAAAAATGTGATGAGTACGCTATGTTCCTCCACTTAGGTACTGTTGAGAAACAACGTTGGAGATTTGAGAAATACCTTAGTTCTCAACTTAACCTCAAGTTGAGCTCAATCCTAAATGTTTGTGGGTTCAGCTTAAGCACGACTATTTTCGAGTGGTAATTCGTCTACGAGAGAAAACATCGAGTACAATCGAGATATTTGAACAATCGAGACAATCGAATAAAATATCTCGGATTCGCCCATCACTAAACTGTCACTTTTTCTGAGTACGAAAAGTAAAGTTTATAGCCCGAACACAATTTAAACGACGAGCTACGGCCCACAGCTGTCAAATTATTTTAGCACGTACTCTTATGTAGATAATTATTTTGGCGACGACTGTGGTTGTGGCCAGATTAGATCCACAATATAACCAGTAATCAACGTTGGGTGAATTTGGCGACCGCCTTTCTCGGGGATGAATATGTCAGGGATGAAATTATTGGTACAGACACCTTCTAAGCACGCAGGGTTGCTTTTGAGAAACAAAAAATAATTAACTCCAAATAGTTTCAAAAAGTATAGTGTAAAACGAAATTCACTGAATAATTTCACATAAAATGGTATACATAAATGACTCATTTTATAAACGATTTAAACAAAACGCATTTCATAACCTTTTTTGTGCAAAGGGCCTGTGCCAATTGATAGAAAAGTACTCCGGGTTGTAAATTTTTGACAATTTTCAGTCCGGCAGGACTGGTGAAAAATTTTACAGCAAGAATTACACCTACCTGACGGTTTTGAAGTATTTTTTTGTTCTAATGTTATTACTAAGACGTCTAATAGATGCAGGGCCTTCAGTTCTAGAAGAATCAAAGTCAGTAAAGACAAGTGTTTCTTGTATAACTGCATTTCAATTGCTCAACTTCTTTTGCACCAGAGCAATTGTCAAAAATTTCCAGCAGTAAAAAGTTAAGAATTGGCACAGCAGAAATGTAAAATTTTCTCACAATAATAAAAAGTTTTTCCTCCATGGAACTTTTCTACTAATTGACATGAAATTAGTATCTCAACGCTTGGAGCACTGCCACTGAGGGCCTTTGCCAACTAATAAAAAAAGAAAATTTGGAAAGATGAAACAAAAATTTTCAGGTTTCTCGGTGTGAATACGAACACCATATTTTTTACCTAGCTCGTGGGACTACGCAAAATTTTGACAGCTTGTAATTATGTATACAAATAAAGTTGTTTGGCTGTAATAAAGTGTCAAAATCAAATTGCAGTCTGGAAAATAACGAATGTGTACATTAGTTGTCAGTTATAAAATAAATCAAATTTATTTGCCAACATTTGTTTATTCTATTTATTGAAAGGCAACCATGCGGAAAAGATTATGTTAATTATATTGATAACATAATCTGGCAAGTAACATCAAATCCACAAATCGGTTCATTTGGTGCGAATGTGAACTCTATAACAAATGAGACAGTGACTCTTTC